>NC_062569.1:7714166-7904166 GCF_022837055.1 Prionailurus viverrinus | reverse complement strand
CTCCCCCCCCCCCCAAAGATGACCTAGAGATGGCCAACAGACACAGGAAAAGATGCTCATCGGTAATCCCCATCAGGACCTGAATAGACATTTACCACCCTCCCCCCCCCCCCCCACAGATGACCTAGAGATGGCCAACAGACACAGGAAAAGATGCTCATCGGTAATCCCCATCAGGACCTGAATAGACATTTACCACCCTCCCTCCCCCCCCCCCAAAGATGACCTAGAGATGGCCAACAGACACAGGAAAAGATGCTCATCGGTAATCCCCATCAGGGAATTATTGCATCAGGGAAATGCAAACCCAAACCTCAGTGGACTATCACCCGACTCCTGTCCGAATGGCTAGTACCAAAAAGACAAGAAATAACAAGCGTTGGTGAGGATGTGGAGAACAGGGAACCCTCGTGCACTGTTGGTGGGAGTGTAAGTTGCTGTGGCCACTGGGGAAAACAGTACAGAGGCTCCTCAAACCACTAAATATAGAAGCACCACATAAGCCAGTAATTCCACTACTGGGTGTGAGGAACACGAAAACATCAGTTTGAAAAGATACAGGCACCCCTGTTTATTGCAGCGTTATTACTATTAAAAAAGTTTTTTAATGTTTATTGGCGGGGAGGGGCAGAGCGAGAGGGAGACCCAGAACGCGAAGCAGGCTCCAGGCTCCGAGCTGGCAGCACAGAGCCCGATGTGGGGCTCGCACCCACAACCCACGAGATCGTGACCTGAGCTGAAGTCGGACGCTCAACCGACTGAGCCACCCAGGCGCCCTGCAGCCTCATTTACAGTAGCCAAGATATGGAAGCAACCCCAGTGTCCATCAACATATGAGTGGACGGAGATGACGTGGTATATATACAACGGGGTATCACCGGTCCATGAGAAAGGACTGGGATTTGACCCCAGCTCCATCTGGCTGCAGAGCCCCTACGTCTCCGCGGGACCACACGGATTATGGATGTAATGTGGAAACACCCACCCTGTACTTCCCACATGCCAGGCAATGTTCTAAGCCCTTTATGCAAACTCACCTAAGCCTCACAACCACTCTATGAGGTAGTGTTGTTCTTAGTACCATTTCACAGAGAGGAACCGGAGGCTACATGGCCTGCCTGAGGACATATGGGAGTAGGAGGCAGAGCCGGGATGGGGCCCAGCCGCCTGGCTTCGGAGCCTGTGTCCATCGTCACTGCCCTGCACAGGCTCCCTTCTGTAAAGCGACGATTCAAAAGAAAAATAAGCCGAGCAGAAGTGTGTGGCTTGTCTAAAGTTATGGAGGAGAGGGGCGCCTGGCAGGCTCAGTGGGTAGAGCATGCGGCTCTTGATCTCAGGGTTGTAAGTTCGAGACCCACGTTGGGCATAGAGCTCATATTAAAAAAAAAAAGTTACGGAGCAGCTGCTGAAAAAGGCTCGTGGTATCTGTGGGGGTCTGTGTGGAGATCCCAGCTGCCCCCCCTCCAGCTGCATTCTGCTGACCCACTCCGACTCATCTTTTCTGGATCCGATCACATTTTTTTTTCTCACCTGCTACTCTGCAGGGCCATCCCTGCCAGCCTGTGCTAAACCCCAAGGACCCCCTCGGGCCAGCCTTTCTCTCCAGGATTGGGCCTCCCTGCAAAGCCCCAAACGGGGATAGAAGTGAGTGCAGGGAGAGAGTGTGGGCTGCCTGGCTGTCCTCTCCCTGTGTCACACCCCTAGCTCCAGCCCTGGCCACAGGAGTGATCAGTCCCCTCCTCCTTCTCTCAGTGAGCTGACAAAGTGTGGAACTTCTTTCTTCAGACAGAGCCATTCATGGCTGTAAAAATCAAAGGGTGCCGAAGTCACAGAGAGCACTCAAAGAGGGCTCTTGGTACAGGGAGGAGCCTGGCCCAAGGAAGCCCGTGACATGGCTGGGTCCACAGCTGGCACCCAGATCTCTGAGTTTCTGGAGGCTTTGCAGTCAGGCTCTGATGGAAGTGTCTTTCCACTGGAACAGGGTGGGTGGAAGATGGCTGCAAATTCTTTGCTATTCCTCCTTTTGAAAAGTGGAGTCTAAATTCTCTGTCCCCTTGAATCTATGTTAGCCTTGGCGACTTGCTTGTCCACTAGAAAATGGCAGAGGGCGCCTGGGTGGCTCAGTTAGTTGAGTGTCCAATTTCAGCTCAGGGCATGATCTCGTGGTTTGTGAGTTCGAGTCCTGCACTGGGGCTCACCGCTGTCAGTGCAGAGCCTGCTTTGGATCCTTTGTCCCCCTCTCTCTGCCACTCCCCCGAGCTCGCTCTCTCTCTCTCTCTCTCTCTCTCTCTCAAAAATATAAAATAAAATAAACATTTTTTTTAAAGGAAAAGAAAATGGCAGACATGTTGTTCTGGAGCTTCTGAAGTTAAGTCACAAGAAGTCCTGCACTTGTTTCAGGCTGCTTGGAACATTCTGGAAGTCTGGGACTGATGCATAAGAGACAGAGCTGTCCTGAGACCATTAGGCCACGAGACTGTGGGGAGGGCTGGCTCTAGCCACAGCCACTGAGTCCATCCTGTTTTCAAATTAAAGAAGTGCCCACGTTTGGTAATGTTTCCAACCAAATTACAATGTGAAATAATGTTTAATTCCATTCCACTTGCTGGAACTTCCTTCACAGGAGGCCAGGGTGGCTGGTGTTGTTACAGACAATTCTCAAGAACACTTCCAAATTGGATAACACCAAACTTTAGAAGATCCAACCACGATGGGGATTTTTATTACAAAGGATTGATGATTGCATGTTGCTTGAATCTATGCCAGAGGACATTTCTATAGGATTTAAATTATCAGGCCAGTCAAGAGCCAAACCACTGGCTGCTTTTTACAAGTCAGACATAGTCACAGAAAATAACTCTTCTCAAGTTAAAAAGTCATAATCTGCAGGCCTTCTGTTTAATTTTTATATCTCCATTTCAATGTGAAATAAGAACATCTATCATCTTCTTAATTTCTATTTTAATACCGCTTTCCTGCAAGCATTGATACTCTGACCCAGCAAATTGATACATTTCCAGTCTGTCTGGCATTTATTTTCAAATTTGGGAGGTCATTTGTCTTGTTAAAGTCTTGTGCTCATCGAACAGACTTTCAGAGCTCCTTCCTCTCATTGAAACTTACAGCTCTCAGGTGAAAACAACGTAGCACAGAAGTAGATGTTTGAAAATGTTGTCCATGAACATGGTTCCATTAAGGCCAGGAAAGTGAAATCGCAGCAGGCTCTACTTTCTATTTAGATAAAATATTTAAGCTTAAAATAATGTGAGTTTAATACACCTACTTTTCAATTTTACATGTCTCTTTTTTCAGGCTTTTTAATATTCTAGAAAAATTAACCATTAAAAATGCATATAAACATAATTCCTTATGTCCCAGTCTCTAACACAGAGACTTTGTACAAGATCTTGTCTTTATTCAAAATTTTTACATTTGGTTTTATATATATATATATATATATATATACATATATATATATGTATATATTTTTTTCAATATATGAAATTTATTGTCAAATTGGTTTCCATACAACACCCAGTGCTCATCCCAAAAGGTGCCCTCCTCAATGCCCATCACCCACCCTCCCCTCCCTCCCACCCCCCCATCAACCCTCAGTTTGTTCTCAGTTTTTAAGAGTCTCTTATGCTTTGGCTCTCTCCCACTCTAACCTCTTTTTTTTTTTTCCTTCCCCTCCCCCATGGGTTTCTGTTAAGTTTCTCAGGATCCACATAAGAGTGAAACCATATGGTATCTGTCTTTCTCTGTATGGCTTATTTCACTTAGCATCACACTCTCCAGTTCCATCCACGTTGCTACAAAAGGCCAGATTTCATTCTTTCTCATTGCCACGTAGTATTCCATTGTGCATATAAACCACAATTTCTTTATCCATTCATCAGTTGATGGACATTTAGGCTCTTTCCATAATTTGGCTATTGTTGAAAGTGCTGCTATAAACATTGGGGTACAAGTGCCCCCATGCATCAGTACTCCTGTATCCCTTGGGTAAATTTTACATTGTTTTGGTCTTTTGAAAACATTGCAATATTATTTATCTTGATTGTTAATGTTTTTGGCACTGCCTTCACTTTTTTATTTTTATTTTTTGAGAGCGAGCGAGAGAGAGAGGGCACAAGTGAGCGAGAAGCAGACACAGAGAGAGAAGCGGGGCTAACCTGAAGCAGGCTCATGGTGTTTTTTCACCAGCTCACCCAGAGTGGGGTTCATGTTCATCCAGAGTGGAGCTCCAGCTCACTTGATATGGGACTCGAACTCAGAACTGTGAGATCATGAATGACCTGAGCCGAAGTCAGATGCTTTAATGACAGCCACCCAGGTGCCTAGCACGACCTTAACTTTTGCACTTGAGGTGGGTGTCCTGCTCACCTCACTCCAACCTCTGCCCTGATGGGGCAGCACCATGTTGACACCTGGGACTCCAGGGCTCCAAGGTGGCCACAGGGCGCCTGGTGGTGGGCACTGTGCTAGTGGAAAGGAGGAGAGTGTGCGGTACAGCAGGTGATCCCAGGAGAGGGGGGAGCCCAAAGAGAACGGCGGCTGTACCCAGAGGGATGCGGTGGGGAATGGATGTGGCGGTGCCCGAAATACATACACTGGGGAGGAGAAGCGATGGGGAAAAACAAAAGGAAAACAGATCCTGGCATGCTACGGGCCAGCTGCTGAGCCCTGCGCCTTCAGAGACTCCCAGAAATCCCGAGGGGTAGGGTAGCCAGGAGGGCTTTGAAAGGCTGGGGTCCTGCGTTAGCAGTTAGGGATGAAAACCAATGGAACACCGTCATCTGAGAAAAGTCTGTAAGAGAATACGTTTCTGAGAAGGTCTGGAGGCGATGTATCAGAGTACCTCTGTCCCTTCTAGGACTTTCTTTGGCGTCATTCAGGCACTGCTGTGCCTCTTCTTTGCAGGCACTCTGGCCTCGGCAGGACCTGCCCAGCTGTCCATATCTGGCCCTCAAGCAGCCCTCTCAGACCTAAGGCGGCTGGCACTGACCTTGCCCTAAACTTTCCATCTCTCAGGTGGTCTCCATGGCCCCCCAGCTCCGCCCTCCTGCCTGACTCACTCTGTATGGTGCAGCAGGTTTGACTCCTATGCAACCAGGCAGCTGTCATGATGGGGTGTGGGGGACGACACGGTTTCGTTCAGCATGAATAAATGTCATTGGAATATGGGTTTTCTTTTGCCTTCTCATTTATAAAGCTGATTGGGACTTTTATTTGTCAGAATCAACTTGAAGTGAGTGAGCCAATTTACGGGTGTTGATTTGAAAAGCTGCTGTCCTTGGTGTCGCTGCAGAAATCTGCACTCCGAGGGGGCGCCTGGGTGGCTCAGTCGGTTGAGTGTCCGACTCTTGGTTTTGGCTCAGGTCATGATCTCACGGTTTGGTGAGTTTGAGCCCCGTGTCGGGCTCTGTGCTGACCACACCAAGACTGCTTGGGGTTCTCTCTCTCCCTCTCTTTCTGCCTCTCCTCTCTCAAAATAAATAAATAAACAACAACAACAACAACAACAACAACAACAACAAAGAAATCTGCACTCCGAGCCAAGCTGGCCCCGGAGAGCAACCCTGCTCCCTTCCTGTGTTCATCTGCATGATCTGGGGACGGAGACAGCAAAGAACAGTCAGCGTATCTGGATTCTTTCCCCAACCACATCACTCCGTGTGTGGCCCTCGGACTGTCAGCTTATCTTTCATGCATCTCACCTCCCATGGCCTCAGAATACAAATGGTCACAGCTTCCTCCAACCAGACTTCCAGGGACACGGGGTCGCATCGTATGTTACCTCATTTCTCACGTCCCTGACACGCTGATCTGTGCTGGTTTCGCTCTGATAACATCTTGCCATTCGTATCTAGAATCGTGTCCACTGCCCTCTTCGGTTTATTCACCAGCTTGATTAGTGGTAGCATTATGCTACATGGTGGGACGTTTTCCCTTTACTTTCTTTTAAATGTTTATTTTTGAGAGAGCTCAAGTGGGGGAGGGGCAGAGAGAGGGGGACAGAAGATCCGAAGCGGGCTCCACGCAGACAGCAGCAAGCTGGATGCGGGGCTCGAACTCGCAAACTGTGAGATCATGCCCTGAGCTGCAGTCAGATGCACAACCGACTGAGCCACCCAGCTGCCCCTTTTCCTTTAAATTAAGTTCCAAGCTGGTTGTTGGAACAGGATTTGATTACTGTTAATAGTAGCCAATTCTGGGCTCTGGCTATAATGTACACACGATGTATTGCTGTGCAAAGTGAAAGTCAAGGACTCTGCTGTATTAAGCAAGCGGTTAAGGATATCGTAAAAACATCGCTGTTTGTTCATAGCAAAATACCTAGGTTGGAACTGTTGGGGCTGACATGTATGTAATAATCTCTACCACTTGCTGAACGCCTACTACATGCCTGCCACGGAGCTAGGTCCTTTTCGTCCCCAAAAATAAGACTGAGACAGGTCAAACAAAGCCTACAGAGCTGGTCAGGGGGAAGCCAACATGGTTTCTTTTTGCCTATGAATTTTTTTTAATAAAAAAATTTAAAAGATGGGTCACAGAGTTTAAAATACCATCCGTGTCCCCCTCCCTCCAGTTCCTCTCCATAGAAACAAACGACGTCACCAGTTTCTTGTGTACCTATTGCACACCCAAGAAAATGCTCACCAAATATTCCTTTCTCTTTTGTCTGCACATATGGCAGGCAGTAGGCCATCACATGCTGCTTTGTACTTGCTGTTGTCTCTTTTTTTTTTTTTCAAATGTTTGTTTATTTTGAGAGAGAGAGCGCGAGCACGAGTAGGGGAGGGGCAGAGAGAGGAAGAGACAGAGAATCCCAAGCAGGCTCCACACTGTCAGCACAGAGCCCAATGAGGGGCTCGATCTCACGAAACACAAGATCTGACCTGAGCGGACATCAAGAGTCAGACGCTTAACCAACTGAGCCACCCAAGCGTCCCTTCACAAGAACACAGTCTGGAGAGCATCCCCTGTTATAAATAAAAAGCTTCCTCATTCCTGTTTAGGAGTATATTATAATTTATTTAACTTGTGCCCTATTGATGGGCATTGAAATTGTTTCCTAATTTGCTATCCCATCAATACACCCATCCTTTTGCATATGGGTGAATGTGTCCGCAGGATAAATAGGATTGAGTGTTGAAAGGTACGTGCATTTGAATTTCATAGATTGTGCACCATTTTGTCCCCTAGGGGTTACCTCAACTTCTCCCATCCTGCCTGTAATGTGAGTTCCCTGAATCTTTACCAACACCATGTTATCAAAATTTTTTTAATCTTTGCCAATCTAATAGATGAGCACGGGTGTGCTACTGTAATTTAATTTGTATTTATCATATTATAAGGGAGGCTGAGTGCCATTTCATTTGCTGAAGAGCTATTTGTGTTTAATTTTCTAAAAACTCTCGATTCGCTTTCCTCGTCCCTTTATCTATTATTAGGTTGTTGGGCTTTTTTTCTTTTGGACTTGAAGGAGCCTCTATATGTTAGTACAATTGCAATGAACTGACTGAAATTAAGTTTGATGTCGGTGGGCGGGAAGTATCCAGACCCACATGTTTTCCAGGCAGAGGTAAGATTTGAACCCAGATATGCCTGCAAAACTGCCTCCCACTATATCCTACGGCTTGCTGTTTCTTTTCTGTCTCTACACTAACAGAATGCACCGGGGAATCAATATATCATATTGATGATAACAGGGTTCTTTCTTCAGATGTGCCATTACCCTCAAGGGAAGAAATAATACCAAGGTACGTGAGGGTGCTAGACATATACAATAAATAAAAGACACTTCAATTTGGAAAAAAAAAAAAACCTAAGTACATAGAAGTGGGAATAATCTGGAAAGGAGGAGAACACACATGGGTAGAAGCAAACCAGTCACAGGTTACTTCAAGCAGTGGAGGATAGAAGCTAAAAGGGTGGAGTCTGTGATGTGATATTAATGGAATTACTTTTCTATTAACCCAAGTGATTCTGGTCAATCACACGTTGTGGCGTAGGACTCTCAGTTCCGTTTCTGACGTCCCGTTCCCAGAATCAGTGCTGTTATTTCACTTCTGTTTTTATGTACCATGTGTCTTTCCAGGTTCTCAGATCAACATGTTGGATGGAGGATGTAATGTCTTCGTTAACTTAATTACCAAATGTTCCTAACGTGACCACCGAGAGATGGTGCGGTTACAAAATTTTCAAAATAATAAACTTTCAGAAAGGGGGAAAAAGGATTGGAAGGCACACGTGGCCTCACCGGATGCTATAGTGATATCGGCAGGGAACTGCCAAGAGGTCACAGCCGTGGGCTTGGCTACGTGTCCCCGACTGAGATAGAGATGGGAGAGGGAGGGCAGGGAATTGACGTAGGTGTGGCCTCCATGGAGGTCATGCAGCTACGGATGAGGAATGGCTTGAAATATATTTCTGTATGGCTCCCGAAAAAAGGGCTTCATAGTTTAAATAACAGTTCCATTGAGACTGCAAAGTAATCTTCAAGCCGACAGATCATTTTAATGTTTCTTAAATACACTCATTATTTCTTGTCTTTTTGTACTAGTCGTTGTGACAGGTGTAAGGTGGTATCTCATTGTGGTTTTGATTTGAATTTCTGTGATGATTAATGATGTTGAGCATCTTTTCATGTGTCTGTTGGCCATCTGTAGATCTTGGGGAAAATGTCTATTCAGGTCCTCTGCTCATTTTTAAGTTGGGGTATTTTTTTTTTCTGGTGCCCAGTTATGTAAGTTGTTTATACACACACACACACACACACACACACACCCCTACATACATACATACATACATATGTATGTATATAAAGTTTTTATTTAAATTCCAGTTAATTAACATACAATGTAGTATTAGTTTCAGGTGCACAATAGATGATTCAACATTTCCATACAACACCCAGTGTTCATCATGAGGGCACTCCTTAATCCCCATCACCTATTTCACCCATCCCCTGCCCCCCATCTCCTCTGCTAACTATCAGTTTGTTCTCTATACTTAAAAGTTTCTTGGTTTCTCTCTTTTCCCCTTTGCTCATTTGTTTTGTTTCTTAAATTCCACACGAGTGAGATCATATGGTATTTGTCTTTCTCTGACTGATTTACGTCGCTCAGCATAACACTCTCTAGTTCCAACCATATCATTGCAAATGGCAAGATTTCACACTTTTTTATGGCTGAGCAATATTCCATTATATATATATATCACATCTTCTTTATCTATTTATCAGTAAATAGACTTGGGCTGTTCCCCTATCTGGGTTATTGTAGATAGTGGTGCTATAAATATTGGGCTGCATGTATCCCTTTGATTTAGTATTTTTGTATTCTTCGGGTAAGTACATCGTAGGGTAGGGTAGTTCTACTTTTCTAAAGTTTATTTATTGATCTTTTGAGAGAGAGAGCAAGTGAGCACGTGCTAGTGTGGGAAGGGAAGAGAGAGAGGGTGAGAGAGAAATCCTAAACAGGATCCAAGCTGTCAGCTCAGAGCCTGACACAGGGTTCGAACTCACAAACAGTGAGATCATGACTTGAGTGGAAACCAAGAGTTGGACTCTTAACAGAATGAGCCACCCAGGCACCCCACGGGCAGTTCTATTTTTAATTTCTGAGGCACCTCCATAATGTTTACCACAATGGCTACAGCAGTTTGCATTCCCACCAACAGTGCAAGAGGGTTCCCCTTTCTCTATATCTTTGCCAACACCTATTGTTTGTGTTGTTGATTTTTAGCCATTTGGGGAGGTGTGAGTCGATATCTCATTGAAGTTTTGATTTGCATTTCCCTGATAATTGGTGAAGTTGAGCATCTTTTCATGTGTCAGTTGGCCATCTGTATGTCTTCTTTGGAAAAAGGTCTATCCCCGTCTTCTGCCCATTTTTTAATTGGATTATTTGTTTTTTGGTGTTTAAGTGCTTTATATATTTTGGACACAACTCTTGATCATATCTTTTATCAGATATGTCATTTGTAAATATCTTCTCCCATTCTGTAGGTTGCCTTTTAGTTTTGTTGATTGTTTCCTTCGCTGTGCAGAAGCTTTTTTATTTTGATGAGGTCCCAGTAGTTCACTTTCGCTTTTGTTTCCCTTGCCTCAGGAGACATAGTTAGAAAGTAGTTGCTATGATCAGTGTCAAAACAGTTATTACCTGTGTTCTCTTCTAGGGTTTTTTTGGTTTCAGGTCGCAAATTTACGTCTTTAATCTATTTTGAAATTATTTTTGTGTGTAGTGTAAGTGGCCCAATTCTTTTGCATGTTGCTGTCCAGTTTTCCCAATACCATTTGTTGAAGAGACTTTTTCCCATTAAATATTCTTTCCTTCTTTGTTGAAGATTAACAGTTATTGGTTCATTTCTGGGTTTTCTATTATGTCCCATTGATCTATGCATCTATTTCCGTGCCAGTACCATACTGTTTTAATCACCTCAGCTTTGTAATATAACTTGAATACCAGAATTGTGATACCTCCAGCACTGCCTTTCTTTTTCAAGGTTCTTTGCCTATGCAGCATCTTTTACGGTTCTATACAAATTTCGTGATTGTTTGTTCTAGCTCTGTGAGAAATGTTGGCGGCATTTAGATAGGGATTGCATTAAATGTGTAGATTGCTTTGGGTAGCACAGACATTTCAACAATTTTATTCTTCCAATCCATAAGCATGGAAGGTTTTTTCATTCTTTTTGTCATCTCCAGTCTCTTTCATCAATGTTTTATTGTCTTCAGAGTACAGGTCTTTCGCCTCATCGGTTGAGTTTATTCCTAGGTATCTTCCTTTTCTGGCGCAGTTGTAAATAGGATTGCTTTCTTAATTTCTCTTTCTACTACTACATTATTGGTATATAGAAATGCAACAGATTTCTGTATGTTGATTTTGTGTCCTGTGACTTTACTGAATTCATTTATCAGTTCTAGAAGTTTTTTGGTGGAGTCTTTTGGGTTTTCTATATATAGTATCATGTCATCTGCAAATAGAGTTTTACTTCTTCCTTACCAATTTGGATGGCCTTTTATTTCTTTTTGTTGTCTGACTGCTGTGGCCAGGACTGGCAGTACTATGCTAAATAGCAGTGGTGAGAGTGGACATCCTTGTCTTGTTCCTGACCGTAGAGGTAAAGGTCTGAGTTTTTCCCCATTGAGGATAATATTAGCTGTGGGTTTTTCACATATGGCCTTTAGTATGTTGAAGTATGTTCCCTCTAAACCTACTTTGTCAAGAGTTTTTATCATGAATGGATGCCGTACTTTGTCAACTGCTTTTTCTGCATCTACTGAAATGATCATATGGTTCTCATCCTTTCTTTTATTAATGTGGTGTATCGTGTCGATTGATTTGCAAATATTAAACCATAATTGCATCCCAGGAATAAATCCCACTTGATCGTGGTGAATGATTTCTTTTAATGTATTGTTGGATTTAGTTTGCCAGTATTTTATTGAGAATTTTTGTATTCATGTTCATCAGGGATACTGGCCTGTCGTTCTCTTTTTTAATAGTGTCTTTGTCTGGTTTTGGAATTGGAGTAATACTGGCCTCATAGAATGAATTTGGGGGTTTTCCTTCCTTTTCCATCTTTTCTTTGGAACAGTTTGAGAAGAGTAAGTGTTAACTCTTCTTTAAATGTTTGGTAGAATTTGCCTGTGAAGACATCTGGTCCCTCGGCTTTTGTTTGTTGGGAATGTTTTGATTACTGATTCAATGTTTTTGCTAGTTATCAGTCTGTTCAAGTTTTTGATTTCTTATTTCAGTTTTGGTAATTTATATGTTTCTAGGAATTTATCCATTTCTTCCAGCTTGTCCAATTTTTGGCATATAGTTTTTCATGATATTCTCTTCTGTGGTGTTAGTTGTTATTTCTCTTCTCTTATTTGTGATTTTATTTACTTGGGTCCTTTCTCTTTTTTTTTTATTGATAAGTATGGCTACAGGTTTATCAATTTTACTAATTTTTTCAAAGAATCAGATCCTGGTTTCATTGATCTCTTCTATTGTCTTTTTAGTTTCTATATCATTTATTTCTGCTTTAATCTTTATTATTTCCTTCCTTCTGCTGGTTTTAGATTTTGTTTGTTGTTCTTTCTCTAGCTCCTTTAGGTGTAAGGTTAGGTTGTTTGAGATTTTTCTTGCTTCTTGATATAGGCCTGTATTGCTATAAACTTCCCTCTTATGACTGCTTTTGCTGCACCCCAATGGTTTTGGACCTTTGGTTTTCATTTTCATTTGTTTCCACAGATTTTTTTTTTAATTTCTTCTTTTATTTCCTGGTTGACTCATTCATTGTTTAGTATAATGTTGTTTAATCTCCATGCATTTGTGGTATTTCCAGATTTCTTCCTGTGGCTGACTTCTCATTTCATAGTGTTGTGGTCAAAACAGGTGCATGGTATGATTTCCATCTTTTTGTATTTATTTAGCCCTGTTTTGTGACCTAATATGTGATCTACTCTGCAGAATGTTCCATGTGCACTCTAAAAGAATGTGTTTTCTGTTTTAGGATGGAATGATCTGAATATATCTGTTAAGTCCATCTAGTCCATTCAAAGCCATTGTTTCCTTATTGATTTTCTGTTTACATGACCTGTCCTTTGATGTAAGTGGGGTGTTGAAGTTCCCTACTGTTATTGTATTATTACCAATTAGTTCTTTAATGTTACTAATTGTTTTATATATTAGGGTGCTTCAGTTGGTTGCATAAATATTTACAATTTTTTATGTTCTTGCTGGTTTGGATTGTCCCCTTTATGATTGTATAATGCCCTTCTTTATCTCTTGTTACAGTCTTTGATTTAAAGTCTAGTTTTTCCAATATAAGCATTGCTACTCTGGATTTCTTTTGACATCCATTTGGGTGATAAATGTTTTTCTATCCCCTCACTTTCAATCTGCAGGTGTCTTTAGGTCTAAAATGAATCTCTTGTAGGCAGCATACAGATGGACCTTTTTTTTTTTAATCCATTCTGATATCCTATGTCTTTTGATTAGAACGTTTAGTCCATTTACATTCCAGGTAATTATTGATAGATATGCATTTATTGCCATTTTATTACTTTTTTGTCATTGTTTCTGGAGATTTTCTCATCCTTTCTTGTCATTGTCACTTTTGATCTCTCCTTTCTGTTCAGAGTCCTCTTTAATATTTCTTGCAGGGCTCATTTTGTGGTCATGGAATCCTTTAGTTTTTGTTTGGGAAACTCTTTATCTCTCCTATTCTGAATGATAGCCTTGCTGGATAAAGTATTCTTAGATGCAGATTTTTCCCATTCATCATGTTGAATATATCATGCCACTCTCTTCCAGCTTGTCAGGTTTCTGTTTAAGAAATGTCCAGCTAGTCTTATGGGTTTTCCTCTGTAAATTAAGGACTTCTTTCATCTTTTTGCTTTTAAGATTTTTTCTTTTGCACTATATTTTTAAAATTGAATTACGATATGTCTTGATGTTGGCCTACTTTTGTTGATTTTTTTTAATGTTTATTTATTTTTGAGAGAGAGACAGAGTGTGAATGGGGAGGGGCAGAGAGAGACACACACACAGAATCTGAAGCAGGCTCCAGGCTCTGAGCAGTCAGCACAGAGCCCAATGTGGGGCTCAAACTCACAAGCCATGAGATCATGACCTGAGCTAAAGTCAGACACTTAACTGACTGAGCCACCCAGCCAACCCTACTTTTGTTGATTATGATGGGAGTTCTATGTGCCTCCTGGATATGGATGTCTGTTTCCTTCCCCGGAGTAGGGAAATTTTCAGCTATTGTATCTTCAGATAAGTTTTCTTCTCCTTTTTCTCTCTCTTCTTTTTGTGGGGCTCCTATAATATGAATGTTACTATGTTTGATGGAGTCACTGAGTTCCCTAAATCTATTCTTCTTTCTCTCCTTTGTTGAGCTTCATTACTTTCTATTATTTTGTCTTCTAGGTCACTGATTCATTCCTCTTCTTCTTCCAGCCTGCTGTTCATTGTATCAGGCCTGTTTCCAATTTTGTTTACTGCTCTCTTCATGTCGATTCCTTTTTACTCTTTTATCTCCGTGGTAAGGGTCTCACTAATGTCTTCTATTCTTTTCTGAAGCTCAATGAGTGTCCTTATGATTGTTGCTTTAAATTCTCCATCAAGCATATTACTTACATCTGTTTCACTTAGATCTCTGGCTGTGGCCTTTTTTTTTTTAAATTTTTTTAACGTTTATTTATTTTTGAGACAGAGACAGAGCATGAATGGGGGAGGGTCAGAGAGAGAGGGAGACACAGAATCTGAAACAGGCTCCAGGCTCTGAGCGGTCAGCACAGAGCCCGACGCGGGGCTCGAACTCACGGACAGCGAGATCATGACCTGAGCCGAAGTCAGCCACTTAACCGACTGAGCCACCCAGGCGCCCCTGGCTGTGGCCTTATCTTATTCTTTCATTTGGGATAAATTCTCCCATCTTGGCATTTTATCTAACTCTCTGCCTTCTCCTATGGGTTAGAAAAGTCAGTTATTCCTCCTGCTCCTGAAAGTAATGCCCTTATGAAGAGGTCACGTACTGCCCAGGGCCTGTTGCTTTAGGGAGTGTCTCCGGGGTGTGCTGAATGTGCTCCGTTGTGTGTTTTGGCTTCTCTATCCTTAAGATAAGTCATGTTCGGAGGCTCTCCTTGCCTTCTGTGGGCAGTGTTTGGTCCCTGTCCTGAGTGTGGTGAGTTTTAACTAGGTGTACTCTGGTCTGCTTGTGAAATAAGACCTGACACCACCTCCACTGGAACTGAGACCCTGCAGAACTCTCTGGTTAGAAAATGTGGTGTGGGCGAAAGTTTGTGCTGGTCTTCTGGGAGAGAAGCCCACTGTGCTGGGACTAAGGCAAGCTTGACTGAGAAGGGCAGTCCCACTGGAATGCAGCAGGGTGGAGCTTGGTATAAGCAAGTTAGGCACACAGTGTAGGTGCTATGCTGCTTCCCACAGGTGGTTTTGTGCTTATGCTGGGGGAGGGGGAAGGGAAGTGTCATTGGCCAGCTATTTTCTCCCTGGACAGGTGTTTCTGTGAATAGTGCCTCTCAGGGACATGCTCCAAGAAGAGCAAATAATCTCCCCACTGTGTGCCCCAGGTGCTCTTCAGATTGCTGTTTCCACACTGTCTGCCCCTGGGTGGTCTGCCTGCTTTCTCTCCAGGAGCAGCATGGGGTTCTCTGGGCTCTATCCCGCCAAGCCAGCTGACCTTTAATACTCAAGGTTTTAAGGCCTGCTGATTGTAAGAACTCACAAAATTCAGCCCCTCTCATTTTTCAAGTCAGTAGCTTTGGAGAAATGTTCTCTTTGGGCATTCCCCTGTGTGCTCCTCTCTCTCTCACCTTTCTCTGTGACCATGGCTCCCTCCCCTCTGCAGCATCCACAATTTGTTTCTCCCCTAAACCATATCTCCATATTTCCTACCTTCTTCAATATGCCCTCTCCCTTTAATTGTGGAGTTTGTTTTTTCAGTCTTAAGGCCAGTTTCTAGGGTATTTAGACTTGATTGTTATCTAGTTGCGTTTGTGGGACAAGGTGACAATAGGGTCCTCCTATTCTGCCTCCATCTTCTTCTCCCAAGTTCTTTATATATTCTGGATATTAATCCCTTATGTATCACTTGCAAATATCTTCTCCCACTTATTAGATTGCCTTATTTGTTGTGTTAATGATCTCCTTTGCTGTACAAAAGCTTTTTATTTTGGTGTAGTACACTCATGAATTGACTTGTGGCTAAGAACCTGTAATCTCTACATAGTATGTTCTATTCTGTTCTCCAGTCCTGTGAGCATCCTTTGAAGTTTGTCAAAATCCAAAATGCTATATACTAAAACTCTAGGTTAAAAATGGCGCTTGAAACCTGTGGCAAAGATGGAGACAGACAGAACCTTCCTACTCTGGATCAGATAAAACGGAACTGAGCCAAAGATTGCCGAATGTAGAGAAAATAAAGCGTTAGAAGCAATGAGTCCTCTCCTTGTTTTACCCCCAGGGGCAAGAGAGCAATGAAGGAGCTTCTTTAATAGTTGTTTGAGGGCGCAGAGATCCCACTGCCAGGGACAAGGGGACACACATTAGAGGGATGTGGCCGCCTGCTCTTTTAGGGATCGGGTGGAAAATGTGGATGGAAACACAAAAGGATGGCCATTCCAGGGAGCTCTCTGGGTGCCACATGAACCTTACAGCCAGCTCCTTTAACGACCCTTGAGAATTCAGACTCCTCCTTAGTCTGTGCCAATTTGTACTCCCGTTCCACCCACCCATGTCACTCTGTGGAGCTGTTGATGCCTGCAATGGCATGGCTGTCACCACAGCAGAGTGAGGGGGCAGGAGGGCATGGCTCTCGGACCAGTTTTGGTGTCTTTATACGCACTCTCTTGGGGCGCCTGGGTGGCGCAGTCGGTTGAGCATCCGACTTTGGCCAGGTCACGATCTCACGGTCCGGGAGTTCGAGCCCCGCGTCAGGCTCTGGGCTGATGGCTCGGAGCCTGGAGCCTGTTTCCGATTCTGTGTCTCCCTCTCTCTCTGCCCCTCCCCGTTCATGCTCTGTCT
Organism: Prionailurus viverrinus; assembly: GCF_022837055.1. Classification (NCBI taxonomy): domain Eukaryota; kingdom Metazoa; phylum Chordata; class Mammalia; order Carnivora; family Felidae; genus Prionailurus; species Prionailurus viverrinus. Next base: position 7,887,616 of record NC_062569.1, on the reverse strand, counting down.
CTCTCTGTCCCAAAAATAAATAAACGTTGAAAAAAAATCTTTAAAAAAAAATATACGCACTCTCTTATGGAGGCCCACTTGGGGAAACTGACACGTTCTGTTGTAAAGTAGCCAAGTAAATTCCACAGCAAAGGGCATCACCTAGAAGAAGGAACAACTGAACAGGAGGTAGGAAATCTCATGCCAAGTTTCTTCTTGAGCTTAACTTGCTGAGTGACTGTGGACTTAGTAAGCATCAGGTTCTTCTGAAATTAAGAGAGTGGAAAGAGAAGATGTTTAAGGTGTCTGCTAGCTCAGTTCCTGGAGTCTAACTCTGGATATATGTCTTAAAATACTAATTTTATTTTAAAATAAAAAAGTGTGGAGCGCCCGGCTGGCTCAGTTGGCGAAGCGTCCAACTCTCGATTTTGTGTCAGGTCATGATCTCACAGTCACGAAATTGAGCCCTGCCTCAGGCTCCGTGCTGAGCATAGAGCTTGCTTGAAACGCTCTCTCTCCCTCACTCGCTGCCCCTCCCCTGCTCATATGCTCTCTCTAAATAAATAAATAAATAAATAAATCAACACTAAAAAAATAAAACTAATCATGTAATAAATGTGCTCGGCAAGTAGGAAGGGGACATTTTGTCCTCTTCTTTCTCCAGATTTTCCACCTCACAGTAGGGACAACCACTTTCTCTTTTGTATCCCCCCAAATCTCTGGGCATAGACAGACCTATTATCATACCAATAGTTCCGTATCAGCACATATAGAAATACTTCATTTTCCCCTCGTCCCTATAGAATATTCTACTAGAGGCTTACACCATATTGTATTTACAGCACCGAATGAGAGACTTTTAGATAGTTTCCAGTTTTGCAGTTACAAATCATATTGCAATGAATGTTCTTAGGTATAGGCACATTTCTCTACCCTGTACTCCTAGAAATGAAACTGTTAGCTCAGAGGTTACATGTTTGTCATTTTTTGTAGCTATTGCCAAACCACCCTCCAAAAAAGGGAGCTATACCGATTCACATCCTCACCACTAGTGCCTTTAAGCACCACTTCTCCATCCCGTCAACACTGAACTATCAATACTTGTGAGGTTGGCCCCTTCCGGTCAGCACTGACTTACACTTGGCCTCTCTCATCTGCTAAAAACACACAAAAACTCCAATCCCCTCTTGACCACTACCTTTCCCTCTTGTTTGAAAATGTAAGTTTCATTATCACTCAGATCTGGTGGGGCCAACAGATTGGAAGACCACTGATATGGAAAAGGTAGTTTATTCTCCAAAGATTGACAGCTCCCAAGAGTAGGGGGCATGCCATGCCATGCAGGGTCTCAGGGAAGCACCAGGAAGGGTCAGGAGGCAGAGGGACTAAGAGGAAAGTGCGGGTGAGGGTCTGTGTTGTGGTTGCCATGGGAAGGAACGGGCAAGGCGGTCTAAGATCGGCTAGTGTGAATAATTTCCGAGGGCTCTGGGCATAGGGGCTGTCTCTGTTGTCTGGTGCTTGACTCTGGGGTGATTAGCGCAGGGGACAGTGGCCCACTGTGACAGCCTGATGGTGACAGGGGGCTCTGGAAGGGCTGGTTTGCGTTTGAAAGGTGTACCCATAGGTGAGTTGTTGAATGTCTCTAGAAATAAGCTGTCCCTCCAGAGTCAGCAGGGCCCCAGGTGTGAGAGCATCATACAGAACCTAAAAAACCTAATTACTGCCCCTCTCTCCTTAGCAGGCAGGAGCTCCCGGCCTCACAGTCCATTGTGATTTCCTCATCCCCCCTCCCTCTGCAGATAATTCAGTGTCCATCCCACTGAAATTCCTCTTCCCGAGGCTCCCCTCTCCTTCCCCACCCAGTCGAAGGGCCACTTTGCTGACCTTAGCTCATGTGCGGGTTCAGCCCACAGTTGATGTGTTTGACCTTCTCATTGTTTCTGAAGTGCTTTTCTTCCTTTGGCTTCTATGACACTCTCTGACTTCCAACACGCTGTTTTCCCTTCATCTCTGGCTCTTCCTTCTCAATCTCAGACCTCTGTAAAGTCTGCCCCGCTCCCTATCCATTGACCGTCAGTACTCTTAGACCCCATCCCTGAACTCACCACGGTGAATCCAGGGACACCCCCGTGGCTTCGGCCGCCATCGCTTCTCTCTTCTAAACTCCGACCCTCCTGCTCACTGCATATCTCCACTTATGGCTCCCACCCCAGATGCAATGTGCCCCAAGGTCAGCACACTGTCTTTTTTCCCACAAGCATGGGTGTGGGTCTACACTCCCTGCTTCAGTGGCTGCCGAGCACCCCGTCATTTCTGACTCATTCCCTCTTTCTTACAACCATAGCTAAGTTGCAAGTGCCTCTCCGTTTCCTTTCTGCGTTTGACTGAAACCATGTTACTACTTTACTTGCTTTACCCACATGTTCTTTCCAGCCACCATCACCCCCACCTGGATGACCATGCAAGGCCTTCTCATCATCCAGCTTCCCCCTCATCCCTCGAAGGTAAGCTCCATGCTGAAGCCAGATGGTCACTGTCACTTTGATGAGGGACACTGATGTGGTCAGTTCGGCTCCCCATTAACTCAGGATGAGGGCAGGACCTTCTCTGATGGTGTTCCAGGCCCTCAGAGATCTTCATTTGTTTCTCTCCCTCACACTGGCTCCTGGAGCCCTGGCAAAAGGCCTAGTAGAAAGTCTGTAAATTCTAGAATGAGCTTGTTAGTAAGCTCATTAAATGCATGGGACACCCGGGTGGCTCAGTCAGTTAAGCGTCTGACTTCGGCTCAGGTCATGATCTCACGGTTCATGAGTTCGAGCCTGTGTCGGGCCCCGTGCTGACAGCTCAGAGCCTGGAGCCTGTTTCGGATTCTGTGTGTGTGTCTCTCTCTCTGCTCCTCTCCCACTTGTACTCTGTCTTTCTTTCTCAAAAATAAATAAACATTAAAAAAAATTAAAATGCAGACAGTCAGTTTAACATCTGGTATAGATATCTGGAATGTTTTTTTGATGTTTGCCCCCACTTTAGATTATAATTCTTCTGAACTTGATGCTTTCAGTTAGCTTTGTTCAGGGATACCTATGATTTGTGCTCTGGCCACAGACTCCGTCCTCTCTAAAGACCTTGGCCTTGCCCCCCCAGTTTCCTTAGCCCCTTCTTTAGCCCCTCCAGGGCGACTCCTACTCCTCATTTGACTCAGCCTCGTGGTCAGCTGCATCTTGGCGGCCTCCCCGACTGCCAAGAAGCCCTGCTGTGTTGTCACAGTCCCCTCTGCCAATTCCTATTAGGGCATCGATTACCCCATATTGAAATTTCCTGTTTTCTGTCTCTCTGTGTTCTTACAGGAAGGACCAAGCACAGAATCTATGCAGCTCCCTACAGAATGAAAATGTGGGTCCCCTTTTAAAAAAATTATTAAGAATTTCAAAACAACAGTGACAGAGCATTCAACGGAGCTTGGGGCCACGAAGCCACCATGCCTGTAAAGGTGGCCCTGCTTATGGGGCAGGAGCTCGGTTATATCCTCGGTTGTATCCCCAGAGCCTGGCCTGGAACCCGGTACCCAGCAGAGATGCAGGAACTGTTTGCACAATTTATGAGTGGGGAGATGTGTGGGTATCCAACTAGTTATTACTCACCCCCATCACTCTCCAGTGGCAAAAAGGGGGAGTTGTTGGGCCACGTTAGCGGCTTGCAGATAAAGCATACAAGAGGCGACAGACTTGTCAGTTATCGTAATACATGTCAGGAGGTCTAGTCCGTATTTAATAGATGCTTGGAGAAAGAAAAAAAAATCAAAACCCAATTACATGCTATTGACAAGAAACATGTCAAAAAAAGAAAAAAATCAAGGGGAAGATTAAAAATGAAGGAGAAGGCCGCAGAGCACCGGGTGAACACAGAGACACAAGGAGAACAAACCAGATAAAACAAACTCAAGAAAAATCCATGAAACAGGACAGAACGTGATTTTTCCACCAAGAAAGGGAATGACCCATAATGAGGTCTGTAATAGGCTGAATCATAAATGTGGTATCTTTGAAACAGAAAGGGCACATTTCCCCATAAAGGTGCCAGGAGAACTCATAAAACTGAATCACATTCCTGACAAAAAAACCCCTCAACAGATCCCTCAGAGTAGACACCGTCCAGACAAAATTCTCTGACTTTATAAAGGTAGGCATTAATAACAAGCATATAAAATGGGAGCACTCAAGCCACTAGGAAATTAGATATCCACCTATCCCCCGCCCCCCCATCAAAAATTCCTCTTAAATAGCTTTTGCCCAAAAAGGAATAAAACATCTAATTGTGTTGTGGTGTTTCCAACTGTTCTGTATTTTGTGTTTTAATTTATATTCATGCTAGTTAATATATAGTGTAGTCCTGGCTTCAGGAGTAGAACCCAGTGATTCATCTCTGACATAGAACACCCAGCGCTCATCCCAGAAAGTGGGTGCCCGTCACCCATTTAACCCACCCCCACCCACCTCCTCTCCCTCAGTTTGTTCTCTGTATTTAAGGGTCTCTTATGGTTTGCTTGCCTCTCTGTTTTTATCTTATTTTTTCTTCCCTTCCCCTATGTTCATCTGTGGAGTTTCTCAAATTCCACATATGTTCTGTATTCTTTTCACACGTAGGTGAGACCGGCATGGGGAGCCTGTGGGCAGCTGGACGTGTAATGCAGGCAGGCAGACTGTCTCACATTCAGTCACCCCAGGCACCCATGTGCTCCTTGACCCCATAAGAGGACGCCACTTTTCCACGGCAGTTCCTCTCACTGGACCTTTCCAGTTAGCACTGTTCAGGGCTATCTAAGAAAATGGTAAATAAAGCCCTAAAGGAAAGGATGATTAACAGACAAGTTAAGGAGCGATGTAACTGGGCAGAGGAAGGGGATGTGACTGTGGAAAGGTGGTTTTCCTTAATCCAGACATTCACTTTATTATTCTCTTCTATCCATTACAAATACATATTTAAAAAAAATTTTTAATGTTTATTTTTGAGACAGAGACAGAGTACAAGTGGGGGAGAGGCAGAGAGAGAGGGAGACACAGAATAGGAAGCAGGCTCCAGGCTCTGAGCTGTCAGCACAGAGCCCGATGTGGGGCTCGAACCAACGAACCGTGAGATCATAACCTGAGCCAAAGTTGGACACTAAACGACTGAGCCACCCAGGTGCTCCATACAACAAATACGTATTATACACTCTTTGGGATATAGGACACATTCGCAATTAAAAAAAAAAAAAGAGTAGAAAAACATTAACCACAGTTTAGTGCACAGCTCAGCGGGGAACAGCATTTATGTAGCCATAACAATGAAACACTAAATGATGGTGTTGGCTTTACTGGAAGGTGAGGGAATGGGAAGGGAGGGAGTATGGGGTCTAAATCCTGTTCTGTGGTTGAACGTAACAGAGAATGCCTGAAATTGAGCAATCAACAAGGAACGAGGCAGACCACAGACAGCAAGGACAATTTTATCAAGCAAATAAGTGAAAGAGATCAAAGTGGCCCTAGGGGGTTGCTCGGGGAGGGACGTGTGGGAGAAAAGTGAAAGATTGTGTTTCTCACAACAAAGCCTGACTCTTTTAAACCCTGTGCGTATACATCTTTAGGAAAAGTAAAACCTTAAAAACACAGAGTAGATTGCCTCATTGTGCAGGACAATATACACCTTCGGGATAGTTTTAAAAGCTAATATTATGAGACTGTCTCTGTGTTGTAAATTAAAAATGCCAGTGACAGAGCAATCTGTAGATTCGAGATCGCTCAGATGGAAACACGGCTGCTGTACTGGGGAAACCATGTTGCGTGACTCTGGATGGTTCTGATGAAAAGGAGGCTGACAGCAAAGATACAAAGGGTTTCAGGAAAACTCCTTTGCAAAATGAGAGAGGAAAAAGGCAACGCTTCCAAATGAATACATGATTATACACAATGAGCTATTTAAAATTTTTTAAATGTTTATTTATTTATTTATTTATTTATTTATTTGAGAGACAGAGTGAGATGGGGGCAGGGGAAGGACAGAGGGAGGGAGACACAGAATCTGAACAAAGCAGGCTCCAGTCTCTGAGCTGTCAGCAAGGACCCTGACACAGGGCTCGAACCCATGAACCATGAGATCATGACTGGAGCCGAAGTTGGACACCGACTGAACTACCCAGGTGCCTCCACCATGAATGATTTTAAAGGTAAGCATGTATTAATAGCTTTATGAGAAGGCATCAAATTACTTTGCCTATCCCTCTAAAAGTTTATGTGTCAAAGATGGACAGAATTCTACTTCTGTTCATTTTTCCATGTGAAAATGGGGATTAGCATTTTAGCTGGGGTGGCCAGCTCATGACCTGAGCTGAAGTTCACCACTCAACTGACTGAGCCACCCAGGTGTCCCCTCTTCCCTTTTTTTCAGACAGAGACAGAGAGAGAGAGAGAGAGCATGTGAGCAGAGAAGAAGGGCAAGGGGCAGAGAGAGAGACAAGCTCCATGCTGAATATGGAGCCTGACGCGGGGCTTGATCCCGTGACCCTCCATCATGACCTGAGCCCAAATCAAGAGTCGAATGTTCAACGAACTGAGACACCCAGGCGCCCCTCTGGAAGTCCTTTTTAAGCATGACCCTAAGGTAGGAATTGTAAAGGAAATGACTGATGCATGGTACCCTACTAAAATTTAAAATTAGCAGAGAAATTTAAAAAAATGGTAATCACTAGAAGAGGCCAGCCTGTAGTTCAAAAGGCATTCTCACCACACGTGGGACTTTGAACTGGTTTGTTCTTTCTGGAGGACTTGGAAGCATGTATGTAGAATCCAGTCAAAGTGCTGTACTTACAGGATTTAGACTTCTGTACAATGATGCGGACAAGGTAGTTCTTCACGATACGTGGTATACTATAAGCACTGTATGCTAGAAGAGTATTTTTTTTCACATAAAAGTAGTTGACATTTGTTACTAGTTAATTCCTACACGACTAACCTACTTTTATATCAAAGCAAAACAAAGCAGGAAACCCCCCCGAGCAATACATGACTGAGGGCGAGTAGGAAGGATGGACGCCGGAGTCTTTATGGCCATTGTCTCCAGGCAGTGGGATACATTGGACAGCGCCTTCCCTCCTTGGTGCTTCCCTAATTTTCTATGTTCTGTGCTCTTCTCTGGCCATAGTTCAGCTTTGTGATACAAATGGAAAACGCGCATGTGCATTCTGACCCCACGATACCTGGGATTCTGTGTGCACATTAGGGGAAGCCTCGCAGGCGTTTGGCCTTCTTGCCTGGGTCTCCCGGGGTGCGTGGAGCTCACTGGCGCAAGCTGGGGGGCATGGGTGCTCAGGCAGGGAAACCACTGTCAGGAAAGGGCTACAGATGGGGGGGGGGCAGAAAGCGTGCCGGAGTTACCGCTGTGGGGGGGCACCCCCCACCGTGTGGACATGCTGCGTGCCGGATACAGGATGGCCCGAGTGTGATAGATCGATAGAGAGCTCTGCAGAGTCTGAAGCAAAACGATGACAATCGCGGTGATAATGCTGCCACCGTGGCCTCCGGTCACTAGTGCTTTTCGGACTTCTGGTTGTGACCCATTAGTGAGTCCAGAGGATCATTAAAAAAAAAAAAATTGGGGCGCCTGGGTGGCGCAGTCGGTTAAGCGTCCGACTTCAGCCAGGTCACGATCTCGCGGTCCGTGAGTTCGAGCCCCGCGTCGGGCTCTGGGCTGATGGCTCAGAGCCTGGAGCCTGGTTCCGATTCTGTGTCTCCCTCTCTCTCTGCCCCTCCCCCGTTGATGCTCTGTCTCTCTGTCCCAAAAATAAATAAACGTTGAAAAAAAAAAAAAAGTGAAACAGACTAGAAATATCTGAGTGCTGTGCCAGTGGCAAGGGTAAGTACTGTTTTTCCAGACCTCTGCTTTTCTATACAGGAGTTTTACATAAAGAAGTGCACGTAGCTGCCTCCTAGGTTGTGAGATTAACTGAAATTCTTCTAAGAAACTGTTCTTCCTTTTATTTATTTAAGATTTGTTAAAAGTTTATTTATTTTGAGAGAGAGAGAGACAGAGAGAGAGAGAGGACAGAGAAAGAGGGAGAGAGAATCCCAAACAGGCTCCACGCGGTCAGTGCACAGCCCGATGCAGGGCTTGAACTCACGAACCATGAGATCATGACCTGAGCCGAAACCAAGAGTCAGATGCTCAACCAACTGAGCCACCCAGCGGCCCCACACTGAATTTCTTAATGTGGGTCATTCCTCCCCTAGCACTGCCCTCCTCTAGGGTGGTCGTGCCCAACTATGAGATTCAGGGGCCACCCTCTGGCTGCCAGAGAGGAATGACACTTTGTGCCACTGCCACGGCCCGAGACTGGTGTTTCGTGTTCCCAGATGGGTCCTCATGTAGCCTCAATTCCATCAATGGGAGCAGGAGTCAAAGATCAGGCTTCTAGCTGAACAAGGTCAATTAAACCCATGACTTTACCCCTGCTCTTTCTCAAACCCTAGGAAAATACAAATAACATGCAGACGCCACAGCAATGACATCTGGGAACCTGGAAAGCAGATGAAGCATAAGTAAATGAATCAGCACCTGTAAGTAAATGACTCAGTGGACCCTGATGCTGCAGTAGGGAAGCCTGAGTGAGACATCAGAACCCCAGCAAGGCTCAGGAATCACAAGCATCAGTTACCTCTGGAAGTGGGAATACAGGTATAGAAAGCGGTTAGGCCCTCAGGTACCCTTTTACGCTCTGTTTCGTCCAGGTAACTGCCCTCATCCATTTCAGCAGAAGACTCAAGGTTTAGTGCTAGAAAGGCTCATACAGGTATCTGAGACCAGGGCTCCAAGCACATCAAGGGCAGGGACACCCACAGAAAACAGGAGAATCAAGTGAAAGCCCCCCTGCTTAATGCTGGGTCTGGCCTTGGCCCCTCTCTGCCCTGGGCTCCCTTAACTAACTCTCAGACTTACATCCCCAGTAAGAGACTGGAACATTCCTCTCTGAAGAAACGGACCATCTCCAAAGGAAAAAACCTCCCGACAGTTCCTCCACTAAAACGGTCCAGTCAGATCATTCTAGGAGAAAGTCCACCAGCCAACAAGCCCCACTCAGCCCCACTGCTCTTCAGATGAACTTCACAGTCCTGGGTCATCTCCTGCTTGATCAAAGTGTCTGTCATTAAAGAGATACACCAAAAACAAACAGGATAAAGAAATTCAAAGGAGAAGAAAGCTTCAGAACATCAATAATGGAATACATTACAGATATGAAGGAACAACATTATACTCCAAAAGGAACAGAGAAACAAAAATAACAGAAATTCAACACAATTATTCTGGAAATTTAAACCTTAGTAGATAGAATGGAAGATGAAGTTGAGGATACCTTCCAGAAAGAACAAAAGGACAGACAGAATTCAGGAGAAAAAGAAAACTGGAAAATTAATCTGTGCGATCCCATATCTGTGCTCCAGAAGGAAAAAAAAGAAGATATTAAGAACCAAAATGATCCAAGAAATAATTCAAGAAAATTTCCCAAGCCTGAAAGAGCTGAGCTTCTAAAGTGGAATGGTCTCTAGGAGCCCAGTAAGATAGAAGAAAAAAAGACCCAAGTGAAAACACATCACTGTGAAATCACTGAGACCAGAGAAGATCCTATCAACTTTTTGGGGGTGAGGGAGGGGCAAGCCACATAAAAAGGATCAAACATCAGAATGACTTTGGACCACTCAGTAGCAACACCGAAAGGCTGTTTTTTATAGTCACAATAGTAAAACACTGAAACTGATGTAACAGAGACTATGTCATAAATAACTGAAAGAAGAGAGGAAAGGGGCCTGTGTATGTGCTGGGAACTTGGAGCTATAAGAGAATAAAGCCTTTTTACAATAGAAAGTGAAGAGATTAAAAAACATAAAAGCAATGTAAGCAAGCTGTTTAAAATTTGGAGGGGGCCCTGGGTAACTCAGTCAGTTAAGTGTCTGACTTTGGCTCAGGTCATGATCTCACAGTTCCTGGGTTCGAGCCCCGCATCGGGCTCTGTGCTAACAGCTCAGAGCCTGGAACCTGCTTCAGATTCTGTGTCTCCCTCTCTCTCTGCCCCTTCCCCCGCTCATGCTCTGTCTCTCTCTCTCTCTCACTCTTTCAGAAATAAATAAACATAAAAAAAAAAGATCCAGTTCTCTTGGAAAACATCAATCACAACCAGGCAGCCTAAAATGAAGAATTATAGTAAATAATCAATAACAGTAAGCTGTGAAATAAAGGACAAGTCAACATCACTTAATTATTCAAATGGCCGGAAACTGTTTTTTTTTTTGTTTTGTTTTGTTTTTTCTGCCAAGTTCTTCTACCCAGACCTAGTTCAAGTGTCTTGAGAGAGAGTTAAATGCCAGGACACAGGGAATGGAGTCCTCACATCTTCACTCTGTGTCCTTATGCCCACAGAAGCCCTGAGCCAGAACATGAGCCAGGAATCCTTCTTAGGAAGACACAGAACTTGGGGCAGACGGCAATCCAGGAAAGGTGCAGCACAGTGACATCGCCTGTTTCCATTACCCGCTCCAGAAGGGAGGTGATGGGGAGCTGGGAAATCCCAGACAACCGGGCTGAGAAAAACCCATCCGTGTGCGTGGGAAAGGGAGGGAGAGGGGCTGCATTTCCTTTAAAGCCGCCCGCCTAAGAAAACTTCATGGAGGAAATGTCCCCTCGTTCGTACAGTGGACGTCATCCTTGCCCCCCACCCTGCTGAAAGGATCAAAAGAGATCACGCTTGTAGTACACCCAGTTACTATACCTTGCATGTTTCAGTGCTTGGGCGTAAGTACTATTACAAACACAGAAAAATGTTTTCCTCCGATCATACCAACTATGAAGGTGCTATCGCAGAACGTTTACTGGTAACCCCAGCACATACCGCAAAGCTGTTCCTGCAATATCCCTCCCACTCTGCCTCGAATCCTCCCTTCTAGGTAAGCGGGACAAATCCAAGTGGTCGCCAGAAACTAAAAGGTTCTTAAAAAAAAAAAAAAAAAAAAGCTGCCAAGTGGCCCAGTGCAATTCCAAGTAGCAGGTCTCGGCTGGGCCAGTCTGCTCTCTGTCCAAAACCAGCATAGATTTTTCAGATAAGATCTCATTCTGGTGCTAAATACAATGTGACATCTTGACCCACGATTCCTGCGTGCACGCTCCCTCGGGCACTCCTCCCCTTCCCCAGGAGCAGAACATCTGATAGGAAAGAACTGGGAAAAGCTTCTCTCTAAAGCACCTAGGCAAGGTTTTGAAGAGCGTGCACACCCTTTTACTGTGGAGTGGTAGGCAGAATATTGTGCAAGTGATCCCACAGCTCCAGTCTGTGAGTATGTGTGCATGATTCAGAATATTCACGAGAACCTAGGTCACTCTGTCAACCAGGGTCCACCCACCTCTGTACGCAGCGCTTATTTGGAAAAGGACCTATAGATAAACCCGGGGTGGTAAGGCGGAAAGGAAGGAGCTGGTTCTTTTTTGCCCACTGCCAACCCTCTGCCGATGGGTCCCTCTCCTCTGGACAAATGCGCAGGTGCACAATCCTGCTGACACTTTTACGGACTGTATTGCATTAGAAATGGGTTCTCTTCACACACGCCAGGATATAAACACAAACTTTGCAAAGGCACTTGTGCCTCACCCGCTCATTTGCATGCATAAATCAACGGCTATTTCTTACACAAATGGAAACAAATTTAAATTCTGCAAATCACACGTGAACTTAATGTACTTCTGTTCACATGTAAACCTCAAGAAAAGGCTGCTGTTATTGTCTGACTTGAAAAGAAGTTGAAAGTCTCAGAGGGGGCCAAATGCAAATCATCTGAAGGTGCTAGTAATTCTGACTTACAAAGGATCGGTTTCCGCGGTTGCTCTGCAAGATGAGAGCGGAAGAGGGCTACCAGGATGCGCTAACCATCTTCTAGCTAATTCCCCCAGTAGTACTTCCTTTCTCGTTCAGTCACTGAGCTCCTCTTCTGCAAGTTCTGCACCACCTCTGTCTTCCATGTTGTCAAGAGAAGGTCACAAATCCCTTTCCAGTGTCCATGCTGTTTGAGCAGAAGGGACCGCCAAGTGGGTTCCGTGGCAACCGCCAGACCTTGTGGATTTCTGCCTACAGAGAAACTCAGGGGGCTCTGAGTTCCGAGCACCACACTGTGGGACAGACACTTCCTTCAGGGATGGAAAGTGTGCACATTACCAGTCCCCACCTCCGGAGTGGGAGCCTGGCCAAAGATCTTGTGTGTGTAGGCGGTGTTGGGGGGGGGGAGCGGGGAGGGATTTTATTTTAGCATTAACCACCATGGTGGACTTCAGGGCTTTGCACAGAAAGATCTACTCCATCTGTATGTGGCCAAAAACGTCTCTCAAGAGAAGCCTTGAAAAATTGAATACACTGCTTTAGAGGGGACCCACCAAAATTGAAACCGCTGGCCAGAATTCAACCAAGGACCTGCGATCCCATTCTTGAGAAAATCTGCATTTTTGAGTTCTTGAGAGCATCACAGCGTGGAGGGTAAGAATGGCCGCCATGGAGCTGGTCTGCCCGGCCGTGAACCTGGCTCCTCCACTTCCCGGCGGTGAGACCGTGAGCAAGTTCTTGACCTCTCTCCTCAGTCTCCACGTTGCTAAAACGGACGTAGTATACTTGCTTTATGGAGTCGTCGTCAGGGTGACTGAGTGCCAGAACAGTACAGAACAAGCTCTCAGTGTTGGCTACGATACCGACAGGTAATCTCCCAGCTACACAAGCTGGTTGTTGTTGGTTATGGGATCTATTTGCGAAGGCAGCGATTCAAGGCCCAGCCTCTGAAGAAGCTGAAAGCCTCCGTGGCAACAGATGGGCCTTTTTTCCCTGACTGCTGGGCCTGGCAGGGCCTGTGGTACCAAGGCACGTTGACGTAGAAAGCAAGGAGAGAGGAAGGCTCGGGGTGGGGGGGGGGGGGGAGCGTTTTGCTTCACCCAAACAGTAAACCAGGGCTCTGCCAGGCGGCACAGATGCTCGATCTCAGGAGCGCCCAGAGTTTTCTTACAGTTGTCATTTTGCCTGGCAAAAAAAGCTTTCGTCATTTCAAAGGCGTCGCTTCATCCTTGTTTATGCCCCCTGCCCCACTGCTCTGGGAGGGACCCACCTGGAGCTGGTCCTGTGCTGCTCTATGCCATCCGTGGCATGGATCATTCAGAACTGGCCGGGGATGGCCACCCCTGTGGCCGGAGCTAGAGCAGGCTTGTTAAAAGTGATCTTTGGGGCACCTGGGTGGCTCGGTCGGTTAAGTGTCCGTCTTCGGCTCAGGTCATGATCTCGCGGTCCATGAATTCGAGCCCCCCGTCGGGCTCTGTGCTGACGGCTCAGAGCCTGGAGCCTGCTTCTGATTCTGTGTCTCCCTCTTTCTGTGCCCCTCTCCCGCTCATGCTCTGTCTCTATCTCTCTCAAAAATAGACATGAAAAAATATTTTTAAAAAAGTGATCTTTGGGCGCCTGGGTGGCGCAGTCGGTTAAGCGTCCGACTTCAGCCAGGTCACGATCTCGCGGTCCGTGAGTTCGAGCCCCGCATCAGGCTCTGGGCTGATGGCTCAGAGCCTGGAGCCTGTTTCCGATTCTGTGTCTCCCTCTCTCTCTGCCCCTCCCCCATTCATGCTCTGTCTCTCTCTGTCCCAAAAATAAATAAACGTCGAAAAAAAAAATTAAAAAAAAAAAAAAGTGATCTTTGATTTCTTTGGTCATTTATTTATTTTAAGGAGAGTGTTTAAGAAATCTTTTTAAATGTTTACTTTTTTTAAATGAAATTTATTGTCAAATTGGTTTCCATACAACACCCAGTGCTCATCCCCACAGGCGCCCTCCTCAGTGCCCATCACCCGCTTTCCCCTCCCTCCCACCCCCCCCCCCCCAACCCTCAGTTTATTCTCAGTTTTTAAGAGTCACTTATGATTTGGCTCCCTCCATCTCTAACTTTTTAAAAAATGCTTACTTTTGAGAGAGAGAGACAGAGAGAGACAGAGAGAGACAGAGAGAGAGCAGGGAAGGGACACAGAGAGAGGGAGACACAGAATCCGATGCAGGCTCCAGGCTCTGAAATGTCAGCACAGAGCCTGACAGGGGGCTTGAACCCACGAACTGTGAGATCGTGACCTGAGCTCAAGTCGGATGCTTAACCGACTGAGCCACCCAGGTGCCCCTGTTTGGTTATTTAGATGGGGGTTTTGTCAGAAGGGAGCTGGACTTAAGGCCTCGAAATCGTTTGCATACAGAGATCTCTGCATTGATATATCATGCCACCTTGGTAGTATACTAGATTTGGCCTCCACTCCACAGTGTCTCCCTTATTATGCAGTGAGCATGTAGGACAGGGGGGTGTACCTGAAATCAGAAGAGACATGTAGGGAATAGCAGCCTGGGGGCCGGAGAGATGGGCCCCATGCCCATCTCTGCCACTCTGTGACCACACTCGGGTCACTTCCCTTCTCTGACCACGGTTTTCTTATCTGAGGTACTCCGTGTGAGCACGGGTCCAGTTTCTGAAGCTGGAACATAAGCTTAGGGTTTGGCTGCCATTTGGGGAGTATCCAGAGAAGGAAAACCTGAGAAAACCCACGGAGGCCAACCTTTGAAGGATCAGTGCTCATGATCCGAGGGCTCAGGGTTGGAGTGTGTGTGTTGGGGTCTAGGGAAAGGGGAAGAGTGGGGAGCTGTTACGTTGTACGCCTTGGGCATATACGAGCGAAAAGGGGTGTGTGCATGGGAGAGAAGCAGAGAGACAGGCACTACCCATGTTAGGGGCCTGTGAGAAGGAAAGGATGGGGAAGGGAAGGAGAAGAGGGCAAGTGGGAGAGGGAGGAGGGAGAGGTGGAGAAGGGGAGGAGGGAGGAGAGGGAGGAGAGGGTGTGGAGTATTCGAGGAAGACATTGGGTGACAGCATTCTGAGTATGTGAGGGAAAAAGGGAATGGGGAGAGGGAGGGAGAGCAAGACAGAGCAGAGGCAGAGAGGGCACCTGGGGGGTGTGTGTACCTGTGAGCAGATGCCTATGTTTGTGAGTGTGTGTATACCGTGAGTCCATGTCTATGTGTTTGTATGTGGCGTGTACGTGCAAGTACATGTCTGTGTGTGTGTGTGTGTGTGTGTGTGTGTGTGTGTGTGTGTGTGCGAGTGCGTGTCTGTGTCTGGGAGCACCAACGCGTGGTGCATGGCAGCTATAACCAGTGACTGGAGTAACACACACCGCCCCTGCCTACACATTTCTCAGAGACCTTCCGAGCTCCTTGAGGAAGCACAGGCAGGGGGTTTCGGGAATTCTCTCCTCTGCCTGGCTCTCCAGCGAGGCTGCCTTCTCCACGTCTGCAGGCAGGGGACGGGGAGGCCCCTCCGGGGTCCTGCTCTCTGGCCAGGGCCCCATTTCCGGCCTGAGTCTGCGGAAGTCAGCCTGGCTCTAAGCCGGATGCATTGGTCCTCCCTGGGGAGGCTGCCGGTCCCACCCTGGGGGTTTCTCGGAGCAGCAGCTGGAAGCTGACCCACCCTCTCTGCCCCACGAGGGGGACGCCAGGAGCTGTTCACAGACAGGGGCCTGACAGAGCCTTCCCGGAAGGGACGGGAGGAACCGGAAGTCAGGCCCTAGCCTTGCGACGGACAGAAACAGGGCCGCACTAGTCAAGTTTGGAGGAGGTGTGAGGTCAGGTTGGGAAATCTCGTTTTCAGGGCCTGGTATCCATCCCTCCTCTTCCTAGTGAAACAGTACTCCAAATACTCGGGGACCGGCCTCTCCCCACTCCCAGCTCTCACTCTCAGCAGTGATGGTGGGTCTGGCCCCTCTGAACTACGGCGACTGCTTCGGGAAGGGGCAGGTGACCCTGAGGCAGGCCAATGTGAGCCACTCCTGGGACTCGTCCTGCCTTGAGAGCACTGGGGCGTGTGTCTGAGAGAAGGGAGTGTAGAGCTGGGCTGTCACCTTGACATTGTGAGACACTGTGAGTCCCGAAGGGAGTTTGAACCCTAAATCCAGCAGTGCCGGAAGCCAGGCCAGTACCCTTGAACTCCTTTGATGACACAAGCTAATACATTCCCTTTTCTTCAAGCCAGCTTGAGTTGGGTTTTCTGTCACTGGGGATCCACATAGGCTTGGCTGAAGTAAGTGGATGGGATTCCCAACCCCCTACTGAGAACCCACAGTGTGCTGGGCAGGTGTAGTGACAGGCACAGGGGAGGGGAGGAGGGGATTAATCATGGGCTCCTGTCCCTGGCTTCCTGTAATTTACACCTGAGAACCCACGCTTAAAAGGAAGAGAAGGAATCTTCTTGGCTCCTTCCTGAACGCCCACCTCAGCTCCGCGCAAGTGCCTGAGGACAGAGCTCGGACGCGGCACTCCTGAAGGCGCCACGGCCCCAGCAATCTAGAACACAGCTCAACACTGTGTGTCCCTGGCAGACACCCACACAGGAAACACGCCAAAGAGAAGTGGGACACTACCGCTGGGGAAAGAAAGAACAGATATTCGGGCCACATGAGACGTCCCCTTTGGGCCTCTTATTCTGAAACGGCTCTGGGCAGAGAAGTGCATATTCCAGCAGGTTTGACAGATAATGAGTTAAAAATGAATGAAGTTGGTCAGCTGAGTTCGGTTGTCCTTCCCCGAAGTGAGACCACAGCCCGTAACACAGTTGACTTGCTTTTGGAGACGAAACCTTCCTTCAGCAGAAAGTTGGGCTGGTCACCAAGGAGAGAGGGCTCTCTCTGGGGGCTTTAGGCTCCTAGCAAAGGTAAACCCCTCTGTTGCCCCTCCCCCCCCTTTGCAGCTGTCTTGGGGAGTTACACCACCCCCCGCGTCCACATGTACGATGCCACCTGTACACAATCGTGCCCTCCACGACATCAGCAGATGCCAGTGCCGAGCCCCATTTCAGCTCCCAGGGTCGCCCCCTGGGTGCTCTTGAGGAATGTGTCATGGTGGGGGCCACCCAGAAAGGTTAGGGATTTTGTACAAGGTATTAAAGCTCACCAAGCAAGAAAAAAAAAGTCCAAGTAGAAACAAAACCAAATGTGTTGATTTTTCTGGATGCAACTGTGAATGCAGCAATTATTCATGGAGTGTTTTTGAGGTCTCACAACACCCACTAGGAACTTACTATTAAGCTCCCGAGAACGATTTTCCCAAGGTCAAAAACGAAAGCATGGAGAGAAGCACTTTTATATTACGATCAGAGGTGCGCACAGTATAGACATCTATTTCCTTGGCCTTGTCCCACAGAAATAGATTCCCAGGCTCTTATACATTACAGATACCTTGGTGTGAAGATCCTGTGTAGAATTTGAGAGAAGAAAAGAGAAATCTGTAGAAAGCGGTTTGAGGGAAGCAAATGCAATTCTGCACAAACAATCCATTGCCAAGGCCATCGCAAGACAATAAGCCCAGAATGTCCCACAGAGAGAGACATCTCCGTCAGAACTAACGTACAAAAGCTCTATGAAACCTCAAAACCTCCAGCTCTATGAAACCTCCAAAACCTCAGAAAAAAATTCTGCTTTCAGCTTTGTTTGTTTGTTACTGGCTCTTGTTTGAGTTGAAGTTTTTGAGCCACAGACAAGTCTAAAGATCACCGCCTGCATCTTGGCATGCTCTAACTAAATCTACGACCCAAGTTTTCCTGCAGCGTGAATGCATCCCGATCTAAGATGCCAGGAGAGCATCTCAGAGTCTTAAAAACCTGCATGGAGTCACAGAGAAATAGAGCACAGAGAACATAGTCAATAATATTGTAATAACGCTGTACGATGACAGATAGTGGCTACGTTTACCGTGGTGAGCACTACATAATGTTTAGAATTGCTGAATCACGATGTTGTACACCTGACACGAATATAATGTTGTAGGTCAACTACACTTCAATAATAATTTTTTAATGTTTATTTTATTTTTGAGAGAGACAGAGCGTGAGTGGGGGGAGGGGCAGAGAGAGAGGGAGACACAGAATCCGAAGCGGGCTCCGGGCTCCGAGCTATCAGCACAGAGCCCGATGTGGGGCTTGAACCCATGAACTGTGAGATAACGACCTGAACCAAAGTCGGATGCTTAACCGACTTAGCCACCCAGGTGCCCCAATACTAATTATTTTTTTTTTTAATTTTTTTTTTTTAACGTTTTATTTATTTTTGAGACAGAGAGAGACAGAGCATGAACGGGGGAGGGGCAGAGAGAGAGGGAGACACAGAATCGGAAGCAGGCTCCAGGCTCCGAGCCATCAGCCCAGAGCCTGACGCGGGGCTCGAACTCACGGACCGCGAGATCGTGACCTGGCTGAAGTCGGACGCTCAACCGACTGCGCCACCCAGGCGCCCCACTAATTATTTTTTTAAACCTGTGTCGAAAGCTACTAATGCCAAAGATGATTTTTGAAGGCTATCAATAAAAAGAGACCATGTTTTCCCCATCTCTACAAGCATCAATTTCTTCAGTCACAAAACCAGAATATTGGCTCCACATACCCCATGGATGGCTGAGATGTGAAAATAACATAATGCAAGCACATTACTTTGAAATTTAAGTGCCAAATCAGACGCGGCTGTATTCTTCTTAATGACCCAGAGTCCAGTTTTGGATTCAGGCTGCTGATGGCCATCCCTCTCCCTAGGTCCCTGTATCGGGCATCTACACTGCGGGGACGACAGCCCCACACTCACGTATCACCCTCCATGCGAGCCTCTCTTCCTCCTGCATTGTCTCCCTGGAAATGACACCAGCATCCATCCAGGGGCTGAGCTGAAACCCTAGAATTACTTTTGACCCCTACTCTTTGCTCCCACCGTCCACCTGCCTAGATCTCTCTCAAAGCTATCTGTGCCTTACCACACCCACGGCCACCGCTGAGTCCAGGCTCCCATCCCAGCCATCGGTGACTGCCGTGGCCTGTGTTCCTGCCTCCAGATGCGTCCCTCTCTGGACACATCCAGAGGCATCCTCCTCAAACAGGAATCTGCTCGTGTCTGCCTCTGCACCTGAAGTCTGTCTTTTGTTCTCAAGATAATCATAAACTCCTTATTAGGTCTGAGAAGGCCCTGGGGTGGGGCCCTGCATTCCCTCCCAGCCCCAGCCCAGCCTCTCCCTGCTGCTGCCAAACAGGCTCCGGCCATGGCAACACTCTCCACTCTGCTCTCCAGATTTCCTGGCTCACACCTCAGGACCTGTGCACTGCCTCTGGGTGCTCTCCCAGCATGGTCTTTGAATTCTGTGGGGTCACAGATGGGGCCTTTCTATCTCCCCTAGTCTCCATACTGGACTCAGTTCCTGATGGGCAGGAACCTCATCCTATTCGGGGCTGTGTCTCCAGCTTGTGCATGGTGCCTAGATATGAATGAGTGAATGAGAGAAAGAAAAAGAAATAAAAATGAAAGAAAGAAAGAAAGAAAGAAAAAAAGAAAGAAAGAAAGAAAGAAAGAAAGAAAGAAAGAAAGAAGGAAAGAAAAAGAAATAAAGAAAGAAAGAGAAAGAAAGAAAGAGGAGAAAGGAAACTGGCGAAAATTCAGGCTATAGGAGGGTAACAGTTTCTGATTTTCAGGTATCTGAGCGCCACCCCCGCCCTACAGCTTTCAGCTGGGTTGAGTGGTGGGCTTCAGCCTGTGTCCCAGTCATGCTCCAGGTTCTGAGCCAGTTCTGACTGAAATGAACACACCGTTTACCAACAGCTATGGCCATCTGAACCACTGGAGTAAAAAATTCTAAGGCTGGAAACTAGTAAACACTGATTAGTTCCAACATCTGTCCTTGGTCCCCCTTCCTTCCCCACCTGCCTGTTAATGACCAAACCCTTGTGCCTCATAGTACCCTCCCTTCTTTTTAAAAAATTTTTTATTTAAATTCCGCTTAGTTAACATACAGAGTAATGTTAGTTTCAGGTGCACAACGTAGTGATTCAACAATTCCATACAACACCCAGTGCTCATCACAAGTGTGCTCCTTAATCCCCATCATCTATTTCCCCCATCTTCCCACCCCCTCCCCTCTGGGAACCATCAGTTTGTTAACAGTTTGTTAAGAGACTGTTTCTTGGTTTTCCTCTTTTTTCCCCCTATGATCCTTTGTTTTGTTTCTTAAATTCTACATATGAGTGAAATCACATGGTAATTGTCCTTCTCTGACTGACTTATTTCACTTCGCATAATACTCTCTAGCTCCATCCATGCCATTGCAAATGGCAAGATTTCATTCTTTTTTATGGCTGAGTAATATTCCAGTGTGTGTGTGTGTGTGTGTGTGTGTGTGTGTGTGTGTGTGTGTACCACATCTTCTTTATCCATTCATCAGCGGATGGACATTTGGCCTATCTCCATAATTTAATACTCCCCCTTCTTGACGTGAACGTTCAGTACGTACTCTCGGTTCCCTCGACCTACTTGCCTGGCTTACCACCCACCGATGGCAACAATAACGACGGTAATAATAGCTAACATCTGTTGGTGCTCACTATGGGCCAGCTGCTAGGCTGAGCTCTGGCGTGTACTTCTCGCTGAACCTCATCCATAGTGCTGTGAGGCCAGGACTATTGTTACATTCATCTGACCAAGGAGGACACTAAGCTTTGGAGCCTTGCCTGAGGGCAGGCAGGGCCAGCACCAGAACCCAAGCTGTCTCAGCCCTATCGCCTCACTGTCATGGTCACACTGGGTCACCTGCCCTGCTTCCTTCTTGGGGCCTCCCTCTGGAGGGACAACCATGCCTCTGCATATGTCCGACACCAGTGGCCGTGGTTTTATTGTCTTCTGTGTAGCAGTGGCAGGAGGGGAGTTCACTGATAATGCCTTGTGGCACTTTATGAATTCCCTGACCGTCCTCAGTTTTCATCCCGGGCTCAGGGCATGGGGATGGCTTCCCTGTCCCCATCCTAGAGCTCTGAACGTCAACCAGCCTCAGTGCCCACCCTGAAATTCATTTGCTGCTCCGTTCTTCCTTCTGGGTGGAGGCTCCGAGGAGCCATAGCCATTCAGATGGCCTCTCTGATCCTGGCCACATACACATTCACTGAAGGTCCACTGCAGTAGGAACTGGGCTCTCTTGGTTATTACTCCCAGCACTTCCCCAAACCAGCATCAGTTCTGCCTGATGGATGGCGGACTGGGGGACAGAGAGCTAGTAGGGGCCGAGCCAGGGTTTAGGCCAGTGTATCTCATGGCAGGGCCAGCATTCCACAACACCAGGGGTCCTGAGTGGAAGGCAGGGGATAGGCCTCTGAATGGCCGGGGAAGCCAATTCACACCACCATGTCCTGGCACCTGGCCCCAAGAACAGCAGGCCCCACATTGGTGACCCTCTCGGTGGGCCCAGCCTCCCATCCCAGCCCCTGTGAGCAGGACCCTGTAGTGGGCTGAGCTGTGGCCTTATTCTGTGGGCATCCCTAGTGCCACAAAGTTTTCTCATCCTTTGGAAGGCAGAGTCCACACAGTAAGAAGGAAGTTCTTGACTTTGTTTTAAGGTGGCGGCTAAGGTAAGGGTAGCTCAGGTCACTTAGGGGACCACTTCCACTCCTTCCGTGTCCTTGTGGGACACCCTAGTGTGAGTGGACCTTTCACACAGTAAGTCACTGTCCTGGGGTCTATACTGGGGCTCACCTGGGAAGATGCAGAACTTTCCAAACACCCAGTAGGAGAATTTCTCCTGATTTTGCCCACACTTTGGCAATTCCTTCTGAAATTGTTTCTTTTGGGTCTCGTTCTTTGTTTTTTCCTTTCCTGCCTTCTCGTATGCTACTGTTAGGATTCTATCTTGAATTATTCACGGGGTTTTCGAGTATATCTCTTTGTATAGCTTTTGTAGCGATTACTCTGGGCAACACAACATATGTATGTTCCCGATCACAGTGTACTGGTATGAACATGTTCCCACTTCAAGAGAGGTGTGGAAACCTTAATTACATTTAGGCCCCCTTGCCTTTCCCACTTTTAATTTTTTTTTTTTTGAAAGACAGAGTGCGATTGGGGGAGGGGCAGAGAGAGAGGGAGACAGAATTCGAAGGAGGCTCCAGGCTCTGAGCTGTCAACACAGAGCCCAACACGGGGTTCAAACTCATGAACCCTGAGAACATGACCTGAGCCAAAGTTGATGCCTCATCGACTGAGCCATCTAGGCGTCCCTCCTTTCCCACTTTTAAATATCATTGTCTTGAATATCAGATGGTATTACCATTTTTGTTCTTGTCCTCATATATGATTGATCAATTGATTTTTTTTGTAAGTAGGCTCCATGCCCAACATGGGGCTTGAACTCATGACCCTGAGATCAAGAGTCATACGCTCTACTGACTGAGCCTGCCAGGCACCCCCCCCCAACATGTGATTTATAAAGATAGTCCATTGGGTGTACCCATAGTTCTGCTTTACCCATGGCTACTTCTGTTTTCCTAATGCTCCAGGATTCCTTCTCTGATCATTTATCTCCTGTTTGAAAAGCTTCCTATAGCCAGTCGTTAAGGACGTGTCTGCCAACTACAAATTCTTTTCTAATTTTCCTTTATCTGAGACTCTCTTGATTTCTCTTTCATTCCTGGAGAAGAGTTTCCTCACACCTAGAATTTACGGTTGACAGGGCTTGCCTCTCTCAGCACTTGAAAAATGTTGTGCCATTTCCTCCTGGCGGCCATGGCTTCCGAGGAGAAATCTGCCGTCACCCGAGTAGATCTTCCCCTATAAGAAATGCATTAGTCTATAGGGATGCTTTTGAAAAATTTTTTCTTTCTCTTTAGCTTTGAAAAGTTTAATTATGATGCATCTTGGCTTGGATCTGAACGTATTTCGTTTTCCAAGTTGTGTGGTTATTTTTCAGGATCACATTTTAGCATTAGTCTCAAAGAATGACTTTTTTTTTCTCCTCAACAGTAGCCAGTGAGTTTATTCGGTTTTCGCTTCCCACAAGTACCACCCACAAGCCTTCTTTAGAGGTTTCTAATTTTCTCCACCCCTGCTTAGGAAATCCTCTACTGCAATGAAAGGGGGAGTTGGAATATTTTTGTGAGTGCGATTAGAAGCGATGTTCTTGTCATGGGAAATGCCACCTGGTGGCACTCCCGAGGGGGCTTAGCATGGCTATTTGTGCCATCCAAGTTGGAGCTACCTGAGCCTGGGGCTTTGGACTGCAGACCATTACGTAGAAGAATTTAAGTTCTCACGAGGCGCCTCCTACCGTGTGACAGACACTGTGAGGGTCACAAGTCACCCTTTCTCTAATCTTTCAGCAAACCTTATGGGCCCAATATTATCGATTCCCATTTTTCAGATGAGGAAAATGATGCTCAGAGATGCTTGGCAACTGGCCAGTAGCTACACAGCTAAATGGTAGCACCAGGGTAAATGTTTCAATTAATTTTTTTAAAATTTATTTCGGGGCACTATGGCTTCCATATAATAAGGTGTAGGGCATCTGGGTGGTTCGGTTGGTAAAGCGTCCAACTCTTGATTTCAGCTCAGGTGATGATCTTTCGGTTGGTTGTGAGATTTGAGCCCTGTGGCGAGCCTGCCTGGGATCCTCTCTCTCCCTCTCCGCCCCTCCCCCCACCCAGGTGTGCATTCTCTCTCTCTCTCTCTCTCAAAATAAATAAACTTAAAAAAAATTAAATGGGGCACCTGGGTGGCTCAGTTGGTTAAGCGTCCAACTTCAACTCAGGTCATTATCTCACAGTTTGTGGGTTTGAGTCCCGCATCAGGCTCCGTGCTGACAGCTCAGGGCCTGGAGCCTGCTTCCGATTCTGTGTCTCCCTCTCTCCCTCTGCCCCTCCTCCACTCACACTGTCTCTCAAAAATAAATAAACATAGAAAAATTAAAAAAAAAATTAAATAGGGGAGCCTGGGTGGTTCAGTCGGTTAATCGTCCAACTTCCGCTCAGGTCATGATCTCATGGTTTGTGAGTCCGAGCCCCACGATGGGCTCTGCACTGACACCCTGGAGCTTGCTTCAGATTCTGTCCCCGTCGCTCTCTGACCCTCCCCTGCTCATGCTCTGTCTCTCTCTTAAAAATAAATCAACATAAATTTTTTTTTTTAAAAAATTAAATAAAATTAAGTGTCACACTCAGGGAATGTTTACATATGTGTATACCTGTAATACCACCACTTAGTCAACATATAGAACATTTCAATTGCTCCAGGAGGCTCCCTTGTGTCCCCTCCCATTCAGTCGCCCTTCCTACCCCCAAGGACCATCACCATTCTGATTTTCATTATAGATCAGTTTGACCATTCTGGAAGTCTACATAAACGGGATCATGTGGTATGTGCCCATCTGTGTCTGGCTTCTTTGGCTCAACATCATGTCTGTTCATCCATGCTGCTACATGCCTCTGTAGTTCATTAGACGGATGTAGTTCATTAGACGGATGTATTTCATTAGACGGATGTATTTCATTAGACGGATACAGTACAAATTATACACTCATTCCAGTCTGGGGGTGTTACAGATGAAGCTAATATGGACACTTGTGTGCACGCCCTTCCTGGACACACACCATCATACAAAAGCAATGGAGGCTCCTCTTGCCTGGTTCCGCCATGTAGCAGGAAGTTCTGGTTTTGTTTTATTCTATGTGTTTGCTCTTGCTATGGAGATTATATTTCTCTTCTTTTTAGCCACAGGGGCACAGGGAAGGCAGACTCTTATTGCCTTCAGTAGGAAGAATTCTGAGTAAGTTCTTAGAGTGATCCCCAAGCAGTTTCAATCCCTTCTTGGTGAGCCCTTGGAAGCAAGGCCAAGGGCAAGTCCTGCCTCTCCAAGAAACACCCACGCGGGAGCACACCCTCACACCTCCCACGCTTTGCAGCATCTCACACTCTGCATTGCTCTACATGTTCCTAAACTTCCCACATCATCCACTGACTTCCCCACTGGCCCCCAGTAATGAACCCTTGCTTCAGGCACACCCGTTCTGCTGCTCCTAGAAAAGACACGCTCCTTCACAACCCTGGATCCTACTTCACCCCTCCTCGGCCAGGCTCCACCTCTCTTTCAAATCTTTGCTTGAATGAAGGCTTGCTTCCCTCTCTTTCTGTTGCAGGTTGATAGAACTGTAAGTGGATGGGGACAGAAATACTAAATAAATAAACCTAGGACACACAGGCGCGCGCGTGCGCGCACACACACACACACACACACTTTATTTATATAGATTATACAACAAGTTTTGGTTCCCTGAAGGTCATTTTAAACAAATAAAGGACATAATTTAATACATAGGAAATTTATAAAAGGCAAGAAGCAAATTCCTTCTATTTGATAACACATAATGGCCAAGACATAGCTTACCTATTGGATGGTGTATTATTTTTCCCAAAGTTGAGACATATGCTACATTGATTAGAAGCACTGAAAAAGTTTCAGTGCTCTATGACTCCATCTGAAGGGCACAGCTGACAAAAAGACTTTCTAAAGTTATTCAGCTTATTTGGAATTTGTGACACTTCCTGAATTTAGAAGGCCATTCCTACACCTCTCCAGGGATCTCATTTTAGAGGTTGGCATGAGAACCTCACTCCGCAGCTTGAACAAATCACCTGAGGGACACACAGCCCTCGAAAATGCACATGTCTTTGTGTGGTTTCATTTGGACAAGCGTCTGGAAGTTACCTGACTGGGCAATTGTGGTTCTTGGCACAACTTTTTTTTTAAAGAATAAATTAGATCCTCTTTTCTTAATTATCTTCTAACCTCAGTTCTACCACTATAAATGACAAGCCTCTTCAATTCTTCCCTTACCAATGAATTCCTAAACCCAGGTATCTCCTGCTCTTTGAAATTTCACATTATGCCACTTCATTTTTACAAAAGTCCTACTTTGGTGCCTATTTTTGCTAACTGAAAGAAATCTAAAGAGGATTTTCCTTCTCAAGAAAAAAGGCAAGAAGTGAAAAAGCATTTGGTGTTTGTTTTACAGCAAGCCATTTCAGGGGCAGCGCACCCCAAGCATCCAAGCAGCGAGAGTGGCCCCGCCAAGGTCCTTCCCCAGGAACTTCCCCCAGCATCTTCACAGGGAGCCACCACAGCTTTGGACTGAGCGAACATCTGTGCTTTATCTTGAATTATTTTGTGCATCCATTTAGCAAGAAGTGCCCTAAGGTATCAGAAAAGCCTAAGAGGTAATTTTTGGGTTCTGGGAATGCTCAAAAAATTTTCTATGTAAGTTAATGCTAATTACTTCTTTGCTTTGCATCATTTCAGCTTACGCAATGATTCATAGGCACGCTCTCCTTTCAGATAGCAGGGGAAACCTGTACTCCCCATCTAGTGCTGCCTTTGAATTACAGACAGCAGAATATTCTCAGATGCCTTTATGGGGATTCTGAGAGCAATTCACACCTCAGGTAGGATTCCTAGGAATCCTCATGGTGGCGGAGAGCTTACACAGCCCAGGCGATGCTGAATTAGCTTGCTTTCTTTACGCCCCTTGTTCCTGCTGTCCGACGAGAATTCAAAATATTTAAACGCATTTTGCAGTAGCTTCTGACTCTTTGGGGGAACTTTGATTTTGTACCCGTAAGACTCACCCTCCACCCTGTTCTCACTGCACCATTCAACGTTGGTGTGCTCCCTCCAGCCCCAGAGCCCCTGAGCTCTGGCCAGCTCCCCACCTCAGACACCACAGAGAAGGCACCCACGCCCAACACGCGCAACACCAAATCTATCACCTTTACTCGTCCTTCCAATGGTACTTCACTACTGTTCTCTAACTCCATCAGTGGGGCCGCCCTCCTCCCACCGATGGTAATCCAGGAACCAGGCAGTCATGCTTGATCCCTTCCTCATTTCCCAACAGCCAATGCATTCTTCCAGCTAGCAGTTATTTACTAAGTACCTGTAAGCACCAGGCGCTGTGCCAGGCGCTGGGGACCCAGCAAGGGCCAGGACACAGGGCCCATAGAGCCTTATTCAAGGAAAAAGAGAAATAAGAATAAGTAAGAAAATAGTTGGACAACTGAATGTATAGTTACAAACCATGAAGTGTACTGGCATAGGAAATGTTACATGAGAATATGTGTCAAGGGAGCCTTGCGGGCCATGGGAAATTTCCATCAAAAGATACATGAGCTGGGTCTCAAACTCATCGCCTACCCACCCCGCACCTCCCCACCCTCACCATGAACCTGGGCCATTGCAGTCGCCATCAGACAAGGCTTCCCCTGGAACAGAAGCACATGAGGCAGGCATTCTGCTTTTTGTTCTGGAGAACTCTCAGCGCCTAGAACAGGCCTGAACAGAGAAGGTGCTCAGTAAATATTTACTGAGCTAAAGGTCTCAACTTTCTCACCAAGGCCAGTCCAGGCCCTTGCCACCCTCCATCCTCACACCTTGCCCCTCTTCTCCCCTTTGCTAGCTCCAAACACCCCGGCCTTTAGGTTCTTTATTTAGGCCACGTTTCCACTCATCTCAGGGCCTTTGCATATGCTGTTCCCTCTAGCTGGGAACTTCTCTTCCACACTGCCCATCCACTGGGCCTTGTCAACACTTACTCAACCTTTGGATCTTAGCTTAAACATTAGGGAAGGCTACCTTACCTCCAGCCCATACCAGGTATCCCCACTATAGGCACTCACATCTTTGTAAACTTCTTTTGTACAGTCCTTGGCACTGCTTGAAAATATGCATGCATTTCTGTGGTCATATCAGCATAGTCACATTCTCCCACAATGCTATAAGCCCCAGCGAGCCGAGTATTATGTGCATTTTGTCAACACTGTGCAGCCAGGTCCTAGCACAATGGCTGACACACACTAAGTGCTTAGTACATATCTGTAGATTAACTGCTAGTAATTTTTTAAAGCATGAGGCATGGAAAAAAGATGGAAAAAAACTCAGGCCCAAATTTCCATATTGATATACAGAATGAAAGCTTAAAACCCAATCAAATGGGGGAGAACTCTCCTGTTGAGAAGGGGCTCTACGTTGCCCTGTCTGGGTCCCAGCCTTGGTGAGCCAACACCACCTGGGTGCCAGAGCGTTGTCTGCCTTTCCAAACTAGCTGAGGCATGCTTCACATGTGATCACTGCTTAAACTTTTCCTCTTGCCTCTCAGTTTAGACCAAAACCATCTTTCACAAGTGTTTGGAGACTCATTCTTGGATGCATTCCTATACTTCCCAAGGCCTGGAAAATGTGGGGGCTCCTGAGGGAGAAGTCCTCTTCTCTGTCAGCTCTGGGTCCACAAACAAGTGTTGGGGTTGGATCTCTGAGGAGGGAAAATTGGCTGCTTTAGGCTTTTAATGGCCATGAACCCTAGCATTGAGCCCGTCATGGGTCAGGGATATAATAAGGTTCCTGCAACGAATGGAAAAAGGGCAAGAAACTCCTCTTCCCATTTTTGTGATAGAGATATTCTGATTCTACCTAATTACACTTAATTTTTGGTCTCACTTTTTTTTTTTTTTTTTTGGTCATTGGTACTTTGGCTATAAGAGTAACAGGGCACAATGACTACAGCATCTCTCTACTTTCCTGAGCTGGAAAGTAACGGTCCCTCTGCAGAGCAGAAGTCAGTTAGGGTTGCCCACAGAAGGATAACAGAAGGGAATTACTAGTGATGGGTTCCTGGCACTTGTCAGAGCATCCCCTTTAATCCTCACTACAACCCTGAGTGTTAGGTATTAGTATCTTTATCTATAGATGAGAAGAATGATGAGCAGAGATGAGAAATAAAAGGCTAAAGGCTACACGGCTGGCAAAACTAAGAGTCAAATCTAAGTTTCTCTGCCAAGTTTGTGGTAGAGATGAAAGGAGGACAAGAGACTCTGTTAGGTATAAAAGGACCTTTCAGTCATAGGCTACAGGGATCAAAAGGGTAGAAGAAAATTCTAGAAACAATTATTTCCTAGGGGGTTTCTGTCCTGGCTGTGCTTTGAACCCTTCTGCTCAGACAGCCTGAATTGTACTTTAACATGCAAGCACCACATCATTAGAACATAAACATTTTTATTATAATCATATCAAAAAACATAATAGGAATAAATTTGACAGAAGATGTTCAAGTGTTTTACACTGAAAACCTATAAATTGCTGCCGAGAGAAATTAAAGAAGAACTAAACAAATGGCAAGTTATACCATGTTCATGAACTAGGAGACTTGGTACTGAGATGTTAATTCTCCCCAAATGGGTCGTCTGTGGATTCAACAGAATCCCAATCAAAAGCCCAGACAGTATTTTTGTAGAAGTGACAAGATGATTCTAAAATTTACCTGAAAATGCAAAGTACCTAAAACAGTCAGAGCAATTTTGAAAAAGAACAAATTTGGAGAGTGTACATTATCTGCTTTCTAAACTTAATTTATAGTAAGCTATGATTACTATGTGGTATTGTCATAAAGGATAAACAAATAGATCAGTGGAGAATAGCAAACCCAGAAATAGACTCACAATTCTATGGTCATATGATACTCAACAAAGGGACAAAGCAATCGAACAAGGGGGGAAACATCTTTGTACAAATGGTGCTGAAATAACTCGATATCCAAATTAAATATGACTGATTTCCTTTCAGAAAAAAAAGCACTGAGGACAGAGGCAATACAGAAGAGTAGTCACTTAAGTTTCCTTATCTGCAAAAGGAGTAGGTTTGCTAAGATTGTCTGAGTTTTGTACGCAAGGTTTGGAGAGGCAGATTTTTGTGCTGGCAGGAGGGAGGGTCTGGATGCTTAGCTGAACTTGAGTGTGTAGCTAATGAAGAAGCAAAACTATAATTAGGAGAACTATAAAGGTGGTAACCCAAAAAGCCAGGGCGTGGGTACTTCCAAGGAGCCAGATGGAGTCATAACCAGGAGAAAAAGTAGGAAAAGAGGAGATAAAAGGAGCAGAATCTAACCAGAGGTTCTAGAATCTGCATCTCTAAAGTAAGCCTGCTTGGGGTAGCTCTTGTGAAGTACACTGCAGGAGATGGTACTTTTACCCCTGGCCCCCAAGGTCTCACTGAGGTCCAGTATTTAGGGAGCTCCAAATACAGGGTTCTTCTGATAGTTCAATACTCTTCCCTTTGCCTTTATCACCACTACCACGTTTTACTGTTGAAGATGGAAACTGAAATGAGGAGAGTGGAAAAATGAAGAAGAAAGAGAAATAAGGAAGGAAGCAGTCTTGCCTACATCTGGCCTTCTCTGGGATGTGTTTCTCCTCCTGCCTTTCTCACTGCCCAGTCTGCCTTTGTCTGACCAGTTCCCACCATCCTTTTAGGAGAACTGAAACGTCACCCTCCCACCCTGGTCCCCATAGCCTACATCTTTCTGTCTCACAGCACTGTATCTTTCCTTTTCAGTACTTACCCTGACTGGAATCACACAGTAATTTGCTTATTCTCCTTCTAGGCCATGAGGTCCATGAACCTGTGTCTGGTTCTGTTCACTTCCAAATCCCTAATGCTGGAACACAGTGTCTTGCACATAATGGCCACTCATTAGATATATGTTGAACAAATGACTAAATCCCTATCAGCTCCTAAATGGGTTACCAAGGGATTTTTGTGTTATCTTGGGAAAACTCCAATGTCTACTAATGGACATTAATTGCCTATTAAATGTAAGCTAACGCTCAGCTTCTTCAAATTGGGGTCCTCACTCAAAACGATCCAGTATTATTTTATGGGCAGATACTTTGATTTTAATCAGATTTTTATCTTATTAAGTATTTTGTTATAGAAAGAGTTATGGGACTAATTTCTCATCTTTATCTGCTAAAGAAATGTAGGTGGACTTGCTGCAAAGAGCCATGTAATAAGCAGGTGAAAATTCATCGTGTTTGGTTTTTCTCAGCCTCTGTGATTGAATTGACAGTAAGATTTATACTTTAAAATTTTTTTTTTCAACGTTTATTTATTTTTGGGACAGAGAGAGACAGAGCATGAACGGGGGAGGGGCAGAGAGAGAGGGAGACACAGAATCGGAAACAGGCTCCAGGCTCTGAGCCATCAGCCCAGAGCCCGACGCGGGGCTCGAACTCACGGACTGCGAGATCGTGACCTGGCTGAAGTCGGATGCTTAACCGACTGCGCCACCCAGGCGCCCCAGTAAGACTTATACTTTAAATAACTTGGTCACTAGGCCCTAATTAGAATGATAGGGTTTCCAAACCCTAATGATCACAGGTAAAGCATACAGTGCACTAAATGCTAGAGAGATGAACTGTTGATTTCTGGCCTGGAGGATAAATGAGCTTGAAGTTCATAGTTTTGGGTAATTAAATATAAATTGACTAAATGATTAATGAAACACATACACAAGAGACAGGTATCTGTAATTTTAAGAGAGCTCAAAGCTGTTGGAATTGGTTAAACATAGACCCGCCAGAGTCTCAGGCAACTACTGATTTCAGCCATGAATTTCTGCTGTGGCTTCAGCTACTGGAAGGCTCAGAAATGCCAGGAGGGATCTGAGAAACTTGTCCATGAGAGTATCACTAAACTTTGGTGGTGTTGTAACCTAAAAAGGTATAAGTTGACTCCCATTCCCAGGAGTATGGTGGGCTATGTTCCTTAAATTATAAACTCCTAAAAGCAGCGAAAAAAAAAAAAGGGAAATCTGCAAAGCTCAAAGCTATGCAAAAATGAGAATTCAAGGAAGTAAGCAAATATGGAGGTGCCTTTTGCTCAGAGGGTTTCAGCTGACTCCAGGCAATCCTTCTCTTTTTTTTTTTTTTTTTCAATCCTTCTCTTTTTGACAACTGCGTTGGGTGCAAGGCATCAGATACGAATTTTAGGGCTCCCACCAATGTAGAGAAATATGAGAAACCCTTCATATGAAGCTTGGATGCCATAGGTTATACTTCCGGTCTAAGAGTCACCTAGAAATAAATCCACCATGGCAGAAGGGGCCAGCGAAGAAACATTTTCGTGATGAAAAGGAATAAACTGTATTTGAAAATGGGTGTTTTAAAATTTCCTCTGAAGAATTTATCACCTCAAGTCAGACCCACAAAACTTTCTTGGAGTTTTAGCCTAAATTCTCACTACCTTTATTGGTAAACAAAAACAAAAACAAAATTAAAGCAATATCTGCTAAATCTGGATAATCTTGAGCAAGAATCAGGAGAAATAACAGAAGAATCAGACCACTTAACATCTCAAGTATTAGAAGTATCAGACAAAAAAATAACTGTGTTTAATAAGTATAAAGAAATAAGAGAGTATTTAAATTATGAGCAAGGAACAATTATTATATGATCATCAATCCAATTTCAAACAATAAAATATAATTCTCAAAAGTGAAAAAAAATTATACTTGAGACTGCAAACTTGATGGACATGTTATACAGCTGATTAAACACAACTTGATAGAAAATTAGTGAAATGAAGGAGAGACGTAAACAAATTATCCAAAATGCAGTACAGAAAGCCAAATTGAGAAAGGAATATTTAACAATTATAAACCTGTAGGTACCTAATAACACAGCTTCAAAATATATAAAACATAAACTGATAGAATTACAAGGGGACACAGACAAATCTATTACTGTGGTAGATTTTGAAATGCCTCTCTTAGTAACTAATATATCAACCAGTCAAAAAACGAGCAAGGATACAAAAGACTTAAATGGCACAATGCAAGGCTTGATCTAATGATCATACATGCATAGGACATTCTACTTAGTAATCCATATATATTTATATATATATATATATATATATATATATATATATATATATATTCTTTTCAAGCACCCATGGACTATTTAGAGAAGATGACCATGACTTGTGCAAGTCTCAACAAATTTCAAAGGTCTGGCATCATATGGACCACAGTCTGGGAGCATAATGAAAGTAAGTATGAAATAATAACAAAAAGACAATTAGGAAAACCTCATAGTTTGGGGGTGCCTTGGTGGCTCAGTCAGTTGAGTGTCTGATTCTTGATTTCAGCTCAGTTCATGATCTCACGGTTCATGAGTTTGAGCCCCACATTGGGCTCTGTGCTGATAGCCTGGAGCCTACTTGGAATTCTCTTTCTCCCTCACTCTCTGCCCCTCCCCTGCTAGCATGCACACACTCTTTTTCTCTCTCATAATAAACAGACTTAAATTTTTTTTAGAAAAACCTCATAGTCTGGAAATTTATTTATTTATTTATTTATTTATTTATTTATTTAATGTTTATTATTTTAGAGAGACAGACAGAGCATGAGCAGGGGAGGGGCAGAGAGAGAGGGAGACACAGAATCCAAAGCAGGCTCCAGATTCTGAGCTGTCAGCACAGAGCCCGATGCGGGGCTCGAACCCACGAACCGCGAGATCATGACCTGAGCTGAAGTCGGACCCTTAACCGACTGAGCCACCCAGGCGCCCTGATGGAAATTTAAAAATTTATTTGGAGGAATCAAACACAAGGGTCAAGGAAAAATAATCAAAACAAATTAAAAACTCTTACAATTGAGTGATAATTTTGAACACTACAAATCAGAACTTATGGGACATCATTAACATGGTACTGAGAGGCATTTAGGGGAAAAGCAAAAGACCAAAAATAAATAAGGTAAGCATCCACATTCAGAAAGCAGAGAAAGAACAGTAGGAAAAAAAGCACAAAGAAAATAGAAGAGAGAAAAGAAAGTAGAAATAGACTGGAAAGCAAATATCAATAGAGATAACCTAGCAAATCAGAAGCTGGTTTTAAAAAAATGAGAAAGTAAATAAACTTCCATCTTAAAAAAGGAAGAAAGAAGTCATGATACTGGTAGGAATGATGCTATAGATGCAGACAGGAAGTAGAGAGAGAATAAAATGCTATTATAAAGAAAAGAATGCAAACTAAGTGGAAAGTTACATGGAATGACGCATTCCTAGAATATGCACCTTACTGAAAATCAACTCAAGATAAAATAGAAAACATGAATCATTCTACACTTATTAAAGACACTCAATCAACAATAAAATGTTTTTCCTAAAAAGAAACCACCAGTCCCAGGCAAGTGAGTTCTACCACAAATCAGAACACAAATAATTTTATTTCATATATAATTTTTTTTTAGAAAATGGAAAAAGAAGGCACAATACTCTATTCAATTTATGGGGATAATGTGACATTAGCACCAAAAGCCAAAATCTGACAAAGAAAAGTAAAAGAATGGAAAAGTACAGGCCAATCTCATCAGTGAACCTAGATGCAAAAGTCCTAACAAATATAAACAGAGTATAAGAAGATAATACGTGACCAATTTGGGTTTCTGCCAGGAATGCAAGTTAGTTTACTTTTTAGAAAACTAATGAACTTAATTCATCAAATTAATAGAGAGGAAAAATTACCCATTTATGTTAAAATCTCTTGGCAATCTAGGAATAAGAGGGAACTTGCTCATTGTGGAACAGAACATCTAAAACTCCATACAGTCAACATCACACACATTGGTGAAATATTAATACCATTTCCTTTAACATTAGGAACCATACAAAGTTGGTGGTGATCCCCAATGTTATTTAGCTTTTACTAGGGGGTTGGGCAGTGCAGAAAAACAAGAAAAGAAATGAAATTTATGAGGATTACTTAGTTCTTCCTATATGGTAAGAATAGTTTCTTAGAAAACCCTGAAAATCAACATATAAATAATTAGAATTATTTTTTTAAAAGGAATCACACAAGCTTTGTGGCAAAATTATGTTGAATTGTTGAGGAAGTATCTTCTTTCGTGAAACACCTGTGCATAATACTATAGTTCGCATTCACTTGGCCCCAGCCCTCTGAACTTGACCAACTAAGAGGAATTCATACCTCAGGTTAGCCAGCACACATGCATTTCAGGATCCTATGTTGGTTTTGCAAGAGGTCTTGGAACGAAAGGGCCTAGAATCCTGCAAAAGGAGAATGTGCCTAGCTAATGCACGGTGCCGGGGCACCTGTTCTGTCTCACAACCAACCAGAGTAAGTCCTGACCGTTTTATCACAAGGGCGTGATCTGAAAGCTAAATGCTTTAAGGGGAGGGTCTGGGTCGGCTCTGACAGAGGCGTGAGCCCCCAAAAGGACTCTTCAGGGGGGTTTGTGGGCAACTGTCCCCTGATGGAGCTGAATGTCTCAGACTCAACAATTGAGTTGAGCTCAATTGATCCTAGCTCCCCGGATCTAGGGAGATAGGCCAGCCCACTGGCCATGAAAAGTTAGAAATACATACCAAGGAGGACTTTTTTTAAGTTTACTTATTTACTGACAGAGAGAGAGAGAGAGAGAGAGAGAGAGAGAGAGAGAGAGAGAGAACGACTTTGTGAGCAGGGAGGGGCAGAGAGAGAGAGAGAAGGAAAGAGAGGAACCCCAAGCAGGTTCCACGCTTAGTGCCAAGCCGCACGCGGGGCTCGATCTCACATGATCTGAGCTGAAATCAAAAGTCTGACACGTAACGGACTGAGCCACCCAGGCACCCCCCGAGGAGGGCTTTTCTGTGAATGAAAATGAGGGCCACATAATTAGGGACACCACATAGTCCCGTTCACCCAGAACAGTCCCAGTTCATATCTACCGATCCTAGTGCAATTAAAGGCACTCCCCTTTACTCTCAAAAGTGTCCTAGAAGGCTTAACTGATGCATTATGCGATCTTACATGTAGTTAACTTCCAGATGCAGCATTTTAAAATCCCTTTACCTCTAGGGACAAATACCAATGGAGCGAGTCCCCTGCCAGCTTCTATCTACTGTCTGGGCTTGTCACTGCTAAATTAGAGACTCTGTTCCTTCTCCTGAAAGTCCCTTCCGCGCTGCTTGGCCTCATCCTAGGGGTTGCAGGCTTCCGACTGAATGGAGAACCGAGGTGACTGAGAGAGAAGGAGGGTTCCGAGGTCTCGACGCACATCCCCCTTTCCAGAGGAGCTCAAATCACGTTCTGACAGGTGGAAGTCCTAGCACGCCTACGGTACCGCCAGGCTGTAGTATCTCCTAAAATCGGGCTCTTTTCTCGAGAGCCCAAGCCAATGCTTGGCAGACAACCTGCCCGCCACAGCCCAAGAAGCAATGCCACACGTACTAATCTGGGAGGCGTGGGGGCGAGAAAGGGAGAGAAAACCACTGGAGCCTTTCTTACCGGCAGCTGAGGTGCCTGTGGGAGGCTCAGCCACATGTAAACTCAGGAGAGAGGGAAGAAGATCCTGAATTCAGCAGTGCTTTCAGCCACATATCACATACATTTCTAAACGGCGTTTTAAAACCGTGACACAAAAATCGCTATGCGAAAGGCTCGTGGTTCCATTTTACCCTCTAACTGAAACGAGAACGTCATACGGCAGTGCATTGTAAACTGTCGCATGCCGTGGGAAAGCAGTTATCAATATTAATACAACCACCCTTGGGGCGTCTGTGATGTACCAGCGGATTCGCTAATGAGATGCCATCCTCCTTTCTGTTTATCGCTGTGCCTCGCTTTTGAATGTCACCGTAGACAGCCGCCTTGAAGTACGTTCGCTCCATAGTAATGACATCTCGTTTTCACAAGTTGAGAGCTGTGTGTGTATTTCACAAAACTCAAAAGAAAACTAAATGTTTCTTTTATTCCAGCTTAAAAAAATCACATTAGACTTGCTGAAATACATGAAGCTATAAAGGAAGAAATTCAGCCATAGCCCTCCCCTCGGGATAATCTTTGCTATTTGCGGGGGGCGGGAGGGGGAGGTGAAGAATCTTCTCAAATGGTCTGTGTCACGATAGCTGGCCACCAGAATGCCTTCTCCTCTTCTTCTCTGGTAACGGGATTGTAGCCATGTGCTGGCCAGCTCCCTTGCGTGACTATGTTCTGGGACAAGAGAGTGGATGCACAGGGGACGTGTGCCTTTTGGGGTCAGGCCCTTAATATGAGAGTGGGCCTCCTCCATAGCTTTCCTCTCCTTCTTGGGGACGGAAACTCCATGTGGCTTTGGCCTCAACCATTAGTAATGGTTGGTAAGTCCCCAGGGCACTTGGCTGCGTAGGAATCTCCTGGAAGACTGTAAGAGTTATTGGTATCTGGGTCCCACGCCAGTGATTCCGACTGAATGGGAAAGGAGTGTGGCTGGACAACGTGATTTTCTCAAAGCTTTCCAGAGGATTCTAACAGGAAGTCAGCTTTGGGAACTCCCTGGCCCTGGGGGATGGTGGAATCCTGAGGCCTTGAATGACCGTGTGGAGTCAACACGTTGGCCAACGTGCAACACTCTCAGGGGAGAGAGGTAACCACCTCTTCTTTAAATCACATTTTTGGAGTTTTTTCGGTTATCACAAATTAGCTTTCCTAACAACACAGTTGGGCAATTCGGGAAACACGGACAGAAGTGTAAAATGAAGAAAGTCTCTTCCACTACAGTTAACCATTTCCAGGCTCAGATCAAGGTTGACCTATCACATCTCCTTACTCCACTCACTCCCTCTCTTCCTCTCGCACAAGAAACCACACTACACACTGGCCTGCACCCTGCCTTCGCACCATTTAATAATATATAATCCTCAGCGTTTATTGACAGCTTACGCTGTGGCTGGCACTGTTCTAAATACCTCTTTATTAATTTATTGAAACCTAAAAATATCCCTCGGAGGTAGG
The DNA here is from genome assembly GCF_022837055.1 of Prionailurus viverrinus. Classification (NCBI taxonomy): domain Eukaryota; kingdom Metazoa; phylum Chordata; class Mammalia; order Carnivora; family Felidae; genus Prionailurus; species Prionailurus viverrinus. Next base: position 7,850,130 of record NC_062569.1, on the reverse strand, counting down.
TCCTCCTACTCACATTTTGCAAATGGGGAAACTGAGGCACAGAGATGCAAATAACTTGGCCCAGATTACACTGCTAGTATATAGCAGAACTGGGATTTGCACCCAGGAGGTTTGGCTCCAAAGCCATGCTCGCTCCTCACCTCTCTCATCAGGACAGACGGACCTACTTCAACGTCATAGAAAGGATGTCTCAATTTTTAAAACCAGTCCTTGATGAATGGGCATTTATATAGTAAATATATAAATATACAATATATAGTAATATAATATAATACATAGTAATATGTAGTAATAAGTTTATATATATGGTAAATATATATTTTTCTTAGTAATTAGAAACGATGCTCCCATACGTCTGCCACTTTTTGGGGAATTGTGCAGCTGAGTGCATTTTTAGAATTGGAAGTATATGTAAAACTGTCCTCTGGAAGTTTGTACTAGTTTATAGTCCCACTAATTGTGCAACAGAACGCCTGTTTCCCATATATAACTGGTATTGCTATTTCTTTTTCTATAAGCTGCCTGCTTGTATGCCTTTTCCCCTATTTCAGTATCTTTTCTTTTGGTTTTGTATTAACTTTTATAATTGGAGGATGCTATCCCTTCGAATTCATGGGACAGATATTCTTCCCCAGCGTGTCCTTTTTTTTTTCATAAATATATATAGTTGATTGCTTCAATTTCATTATACAAATTTCTAATTTTTATGTGATCAAATTAAGATGTAGTTTAGAATTCCTGCATTTGGGGTTCGACTCCCTCTGAGATTATACGTTTTCTTGTGTTTTCATCTACTTCTTAAAACGTTCAGTCTTTGATATTGAAATATTTGATTAACCTGGAATTTGTTTTTATGTACGGAGATAACTTAAGGAGATAGCACCCCCCCCCCCTTTCTCCAAGCTGGCCAGCTAGCTAAACCAAATACCATTCGTTGAACACTTCTCCACTGAATTGAAATGCCATCAGTGTCACAAACTACATCAGTCCATTTCAATCCTATGTGGCCTATTTCTAAGCTCTCTGTTTCAAGAGCTACCTATTCAGGGGCCAGTATGCTGTTGTTATATTTATAGCAGAACTACCTCATGTTTGGTTATCTACCAGGACAAAATTGCTCTCCATTGTTCTATCTTTTTCTCTGAGTTTTCCGAGTTTTTCTTGTATTTATTTTTTTCCAAGTGAACTTCTACGTTCAGCTCGGATAGCTTTAATACCCATCCTGTTGAGAACTTCCTTGGGCTCAGATGGAACTTACAGATCGATTTAGAGAGAACCAGGCTTTTACCACGTTGGCTCCTCCATCCAAAGGGCATATTTCCACTTAGTGAAGTCTTCTTTTATGGCCGGTAGAGATTTAACATTGTTTTGTTTTGTTTTTCCATCTGGAGTCTATGGATTTCCTGTTATTTTGAGGCATCTTACCCTTTTTCGCTATTGCTGCTGTTATAGATGGGATGTTCTTTTCCATTATATTTGTAACTGTTTCTAGGTAGGAGACCTACTGGTTTTTATACCCTAGCCTGGCTGTCATTTACCACTCATGACTGTAAGTGGTTTTCAGTAGCCCACCCTCCAGTGTCACAGTTATATCACTGGAAAATAATGGGGATTTTGCCTCCTCTTTTTACATTTTTAGACATTTGACTTCTTTTTCCGTTATGTTAAATAACAGTGGTGATTGTAAACATCCTGACTTTAATGCCTACGCTCCTGGTACTTAACTGCCTTTGGCTTCAGGAGAGAGGGAGTGGGTAGGCAAGCAGGCACTCAGGTATTTATCATTAAGAAAACATTCACTTCTTTCTCTTTGTCCATTTTAAAGTGGAAAAGATAACGGATTTTGTCAAATGCATTTTTTAACGTTGATTCAGAGACTCACAGGGTTGATTTCCTTTGGCTTATTAACATGTGATATTGTATTAATAGATTATTGAATTCCTTGTGTTTCTGGGATGAAAACCACTTTATTATGAGGTGTTGTTCTTTAAATGTATTCCTGGATTCTATTAGCTTGTCTTTTACTTAAGGATTTTGCATTAACATTCATAAATGAGACTGATCTAACATTTTCATATATTGTACTATTGTTTCAGATTTTGGTGCTATCTTAGCATTGTGTAAAAATTTTTCTCTGTACTCTGAAGCCTTTTGAATGATTTAAAAATTCTCAGTTAGGGGTGCCTGGGTGGCTCAGTCGGTTAAGCATCTATCTGACTCTTGATTTCAGCTCAGTCATGTTCTCAAAGTTTGTGAGTTCAAGCCCTGCATTGGGCTCTGTGCTGACACCATGGAGCCTGCTTGGGATTCTCTCTCTCCCTGCCTCTCTCTCTCTCTCAAAATAAATAATTCAAACAAATTCTTGGGGCACTTGGGTGGCTCAGTTGGTTAAGCATCCAAGTCTTGGTTTTGGCTCAGGTCATGATCTTGTGATTTGTGGGTTCAAGCCCCATTTTCGGCTCTGCAGTGACAGCACAGAGCCTGCTTGGGATTATCTCTCTCCCTCTCTCTGACTCTCCCCTGCTCACCACTCTCTCTCTCTCTCTCTCTCTCTCTCAAATGAATAAACACTTAAAAAATTCTCAGTTAAGGTGAAGAAATGGGGCAAAGGCTAGTGGTGATGAATCCTAGGAAGCAGGGCTGTGGTAGAGAAAAATCAGCCTCCATTCAGTCAATACTCCATCTTTCCACTTTTTTTCTATAAAGCATGTGATCCTCAAGGTACACTGAAAGATCACACTGTCCATGACACCTAAACATTTTCTGCTTCTGCCAGTTGAACTGTAAATCAAGAATCAGTATGCACATGTGTTTATTTCAGTTATTCATAATTTAGTTACATAGTATGGAAGTAATGAAAGATGTATAAAAGAAAAGTGTTCTCTTAAAATGAAATTGAAAATTTGGGAAGATTGGGTAGACTAAATTAGGTATGGGCAAGAAACTAAAGGATAGGAAAAACTAAATAAATTAGAATGCTGCTTCTAGATTCTTTGCAAGAATATTCAACTTCTTGCCCTAGCTTAAAGACGCTGCAATTGGGATTTTAACATGGCCCATTATGAACATGCTGTATACAGAACTTCACTAAATCCATCATTGAGGATCATAGCTCATTCCTCCATGAAAGTATTGGCAAATAGATGTGCATTTACATGTTTTAAGTTTTAAAAAGGTTTCAAGTATGCATACTTCAGTCGGATCATTCCCTGGGGAATTACAAACCAGTGAAGCCCCGATTGTATTACATGAGGGCTTGTCTGTAAGTGGCCACCAACATTTATAGTCTATAACATCCGAGAGGTGAATATTTAGTAGAAAATATTCTTTGTTGTCTTTACCCACGTACAGTTGCTGTTGGTGCCTGGCCCAGAAAAAAATAGCTGAGAATTCTCCAGAACCAGTGAAAGACATCATAACATACTGGTTCAAGAAGTCCAATGATGCGTAAAAAAGATTTTGAAAAAGCATGTCTAGATACACCCTAGTTAACTGAACAAAATAAAGGATAATGAGAAAATCTGAAAAGCAACCAGAGAAAAGAGGCAGATTACCTAAAGGAGGGACAGACAGCTGATGGCTCAACAGCAACACTGGACGGAAGTGATAGGCCAGTGGAGACACAGTGGTCAAGGCGGTGACGGAAAATAACTGCCGACCCAGAATCTCCCACCACAGAAAAGAACCTTCAAGAATGAAGACAACATCGAAGCATTTTCAATCAGGCATTTCAGACCAAAATAACTTGCCAGCATGAAATCAGCCATCACGGAAATTCTTGAGAATGCGAAGCACAAGGAAATTCATTTCAGTCATGTGAAAAGTGTAGAAATTAGCAAACACGCATGTACTGTGACTATGTAAAGCAGAGGTCAAAACACTTTTCTTGTAAAGGACCAGATAGTAAGCATTTTTTTGACTTTGTGGACCATATGGTCTCTATGGCAATTAGTCTGCCATGGTGGCATGGAAGTGCTAAATATAATACATATATAAATGGCTGGAGCTGGAGTTGGCCTATGGCAGGTTGATTTTGGCCTGTTGGCTGTAGTCTGTCAAGTGGGGTGTGGGTACATATGTATGCCATGTAATTAAAAAATATAGTTAGGCATCTGGTGGCTCAGTCAGTTAAGCACCTGACTCTTGATTTGGACTCAGGTCATGATCTCACAGTTCGTAGGTTCGAGCCCCGTGTGGGGCTCCACTTGGGATCCTCTCTCTCCCTCTCTGTCTGCCCCTCCCCTGCTCACATGCATGCACACTCTCTCTCTTTCTCAACATAAATAAACACATGTCTCAAAAATATAGGAATTTATACACAGATACTCATAGCCACATTATTCACAAAAGCAAACTGTGGAAACTTCTCAAATGGCTATCAATGTATGGATAAATAAATGTGATATATCCATAAAATGGAATATTATTTGGCAATAAAAAGAAAATGAAGTTCTGACATATCCTACAACATGGATAAGCCTTAAAAATACTATGCTAAGTGAAAAGAAGCCAGTCACAATAGACTACATATTACATGGTTCCATTTATATGAAATGGACAGAGACAAATCCACAGAGACAGAAAGGAGATTAAGCTGTCCAGGGCTCAGCACAGGAGGGGAGAATGGGTAGTGATGGCTATAACTGGCATGAGATTGCTTTACAGGGTGACAAAAATGTTCTAAAATTAGACTGTGATGATGGTTGATGTAACTCTGTGTTACACTAAAAACTACTGAAGTGTACATGTTAAATGGTCGTGAACTGGGTGGTATGTAAATTATATCCCAATAAACTGTTTTAAGAATTCATTATTAGAATATGTTGATACAATATTAAAATACAACAAAGCTAGAATAGGAATCAAGAGGGGATTCACAAATATTTGAAATACTTGTCTATAACTTTAGGAGATGGATAAAGGTGATAATTCAGAGTTAATATTAGACTTCCACAAATCAAGGACGTGTGTTATAATCTCTAGGATAACCCCCAAAATATGAATAAGAGAATAAAACTTTTAAACTGGTAGAAAGAGAAAATAGAATGATGAAAAATTACTCCTGAAATCTAGATAAAGATCAAGAAAGGAGAGAAAAAGGGGCAGAAAAGAGATACAACAAATAGAAAGCATATAAGAGTGTAGTATATTGAAATCCAAATATATGGTATTACCCTAAAAGTGTATGGACTACACAGTTTAGTTTTAAAAATTATCAGACTAAATGAAAAACAAATAACTACAAAAAAGCCAAAAAGGCAACACATATTTGTGAATTTTCCAGTTTTTCTTCTGTTACTAATTTCTAGTTTCATTCGGTTATGGTTAGAAAAGATACTTGGTATGATTTTAATCTTCTTCAATTTGTTGAGACTTGTTTCGTGACCTAGCATGTGATCTATCCTGGAGGATGTTCTGTGTGCACTTGAAAAGCATGTGTACTCTGTGCTTGTTGGGTAGAATGTTCTGTACATGTAGAATGTTCTGTTGAGTCCATTCGCTCTACATTGGAGTTCAAGCCCGCTGTTTTCTTATTGATTTTTCTGTCTGGATGTTCTATCCATTGTTGAAAGTGGGTGCTGAAGTTCCCTACTATTACTGTATTGCTGTCTATTTTTGCCTTCAGATCTGTCAATGTTTGCTTTATATATTTAGGTGCTTTGATGTTGGATACATATATATTTACAATTGTTATCTATTCCTGATGAATTGACCCTTTTAATCATTATATAATAACCTTTCTTGTTTCTTGTGCAGCTGCTATATGATAGTTCATCAAAAACTTAAAAATAGAACTACCATATGATCTCACCATCCCACTTCTGGGTATAGACTAAAAGAATTGAAATCAGGATCTTTAATAGATACCTGCACCCCTATGTGCACTGCGGCACTGTTCATAATAAGCAAGTTATGGAAACAACCCAAACGTCCATCAACAGATGAATGGACAAAGAAAATGTGGTATATACCAACATTGGGATATTATTCAGTCTTAAAAAAGACAGAAATCCTGCCATTTGTAACAATGTGGAAGAACGCAGAGAGCATTATGTGAAGTAAAATAATCCAGCCAAAAAAGGATAGATACTTCATGATTCCACTTATGTGGATTCCATTAAAATAGCCAAACCCCACCCAAAGCTATCTACACATTCAATGCAATCCCAATCAAAATTGCACCAGCATTCTTCTCGAAGCTAGAACAAGCAATCCTAAAATTCATATGGAACCACAAAAGGCCCCGAATAGCCAAAGTAATTTTGAAGAAGAAGACCAAAGCAGGAGGCATCACAATCCCAGACTTTAGCCTCTACTACAAAGCTGTCATCATCAAGACAGCATGGTATTGGCACAAAACAGACACATAGACCAATGGAATAGCATAGAACCCCCAGAACTAGACCCACAAACGTATGGCCAACTCATCTTTGACAAAGCAGGAAAGAATATCCAATGGAAAAAAGACAGTCTCTTTAACAAATGGTGCTGGGAGAACTGGGCAGCAACATGCAGAAGGTTGAAACTAGACCACTTTCTCACACCATTCACAAAAATAAACTCAAAATGGATAAAGGACCTGAATGTGAGACAGGAAACCATCAAAACCCTAGAGGAGAAAGCAGGAAAAGACCTCTCTGACCTCAGCCATAGCAATCTCTTACTTGTCGCATCCCCAAATGCAAGGGAATTAAAAGCAAAAATTTACTACTGGGACCTCATGAAGATAAAAAGCTTCTGCACAGCAAAGGACACAATCAACAAAACTAAAAGGCAACCAACAGAATGGGAAAAGATATCTGCAAATGACATACTGGACAAAGGGCTAGTATCCAAAATCTATAAAGAGCTCACCAAACTCCACACCCGAAAAACAAGTAATCCAGTAAAGAAATGGGCAGAAAATATGAATAGACACTTCTCTAAAGAAGACATCCAGATGGCCAACAGGCACATGAAAAGATGCTCAACGTCGCTCCTTATCAGGGAAATACAAATCAAAACCACACTCAGATATCACCTCACGCCAGTCAGAGTGGCCAAAATGAACAAATCAGGAGACTATAGATGCTGGAGAGGATGTGGAGAAACGGGAACCCTCTTGCACTGTTGGTGGGAATGCAAATTGGTGCAGCCGCTCTGGAAAACAGTGTGGAGGTTCCTCAGAAAATTAAAAATAGACCTACCCTATGACCCAGCAATAGCACTGCTAGGAATTTACCCAAGGGATACAGGAGTACTGATGCATAGGGGCACCTGTACCCCAATGTTTATAGCAGCACTCTCAACAATAGCCAAATTATGGAAAGAGCCTAAATGTCCATCAACTGATGAATGGATAAAGAAATTGTGGTTTATATACACAATGGAATACTACGTGGCAATGAGAAAGAATGAAATATGGCCCTTTGTAGCAACGTGGATGGAACTGGAGAGTGTGATGCTAAGTGAAATAAGCCATACAGAGAAAGACAGATACCATATGGTTTCACTCTTATGTGGATCCTGAGAAACTTAACAGAAACCCATGGGGGAGGGGAAGGAAAAAAAAAGAGGTTAGAGTGGGAGAGAGCCAAAGCATAAGAGACTCTTAAAAACTGAGAACAAACTGAGGGTTGATGGGGGGGTGGGAGGGAGGGGAGGGTGGGTGATGGGCATTGAAGAGGGCATCTTTTGGGATGAGCACTGGGTGTTGTATGGAAACCAATTTGACAATAAATTTCATATATTGAAAAAAAAATAGCCAAACCCCTAAAAGCAGAGAACAGAACAGTAGTTATTAGGGGCCAGAGGAGAACGGAAATGGAAAATTATTGTTCAACTGGTATGAAGTTTCAGTTATGCAAGATGAATTAGTTCTAGAAATGTGCTGTATAGCAGAATGTCTACAGTCAACATAGTGTATTATGCACTTAAAAATTGGTTAAGAAGGTAGATCTCATGTTATGTATTCTCACGTCTCTCTCTCTCTCTCTCTCTCTCTCTCTCTCTCTCTCTCTCACACACACACACACACACACACGCACAGGAACACAAGGAAACTTCTGGAAGTGATGGATATGTCTATTGTTTTGACTGTAGTGATGGTTTCACGAGTGTACACATATCTCCAAGCTCATCAAATTGTATACATTAAATATGGGCATATTTAGTGTATCAATTATACCTCAATAAAGATGCTTAAAAATAAGGCAACAATAACAGTAATTAAAAAAAACAAAACAACTGCAACATATTCTGCTTAGAAAAGACACATCTAAAAACACATGATACAGAAAGCTGGAAAGAAAAATGACAGAAAAAGTATGTATATCATGCAAATACTAACCAAAAGAAATTTGTTGTACCTATAGACAACTCAAGAAAAATAGATTCTAGGGAAAACAACATTACTAGCCATAAAGAGAAATAATTCACCATAAGATTTACAAGGAAGACACAACTATTCTAAATATGTATGCATCTAACAATATAGCCTCAGATATATAAAGGAAATAAAGCAGAAATTGACAGAGCTATCAGAGAAACAGACAGACAAATAACCATACTGGAATATTTTTAATATACCTCTTCCAAAAATTATGCAAGGAATACCTTAAAAGAGCATTAAGAACATAGGAGAGTATGGATATGAGTATGATGTACCTATTCATACACACACACACATATATATATATATGTATATATATATATACACACACACACACACACACACACACACACACACACAAACACACATATGATCTATATACATATATATGTATGCAGATCACTGCATCCATCAACCGCAAAGTAAACATTAAAAAAAAAAAGACATACAGTGGTGCCTGGGTGACCTGGTTGGTTAAGCATTCGACTCTTGATTTCAGCTCAGGTCATGATCTCACGGTTTGTGACTTCGAGCCCCACACTGGGCTCTGTGCTGGTGGTGCAGAGCCTGCTTGGGATGCTCTCTCTCCCATCTCTCTCTCTGCCTCTACCCCACATTCTCTCTCTTTCAAAATAAATAAATAAACTTAAAAAATACATACAGGGGCGCCTGGGTGGCGCAGTCGGTTAAGCGTCCGACTTCAGCCAGGTCACGATCTCGCGGTCCGGGAGTTCGAGCCCCGCGTCAGGCTCTGGGCTGATGGCTCAGAGCCTGGAGCCTGTTTCCGATTCTGTGTCTCCCTCTCTCTCTGCCCCTCCCCCGCTCATGCTCTGTCTCTCTCTGTCCCAAAAATAAATAAACGTTGAAAAAAAAAATTAAAAAAAAAAAATACATACAAAATTTACAAAAATTAACTATACACTGGACCATAAAACAAGTCGAAAAACATTTCTTGGGATTGAGATCACACAGCAGACATCTGTGATCTCAACTCAATGAGGTTAGAATCAGTAACATAAATGTAACTAACCTATTTCTATGTTTGGAAATTTAGAAAACACACTTCTGAATAACTCACGGGTCAAAGAAGAAATTATAATAAAAATTGTAACATATATTGAATTGAGTGATAACAAAAGTACTATTTATAAACACTTGTAACTATAGTAAAACAGTATTTAGAAAACAATTTATGCTTTCAAATGTATATAACAGAACAGAATAAAGGTGGAAATTTAGTGAACTAAGCACCTATCTTGATGCTTGTCCCAGATGAGTTCTATGACCTGCCTTCTGCATGCCGAACCCCAAGGCACTGAAGATGCTATAGAAAAATCACATGACCAATCTGGCTTGGTTTCCCAATAAATAGAGGCTATAGACTTAAGTGAGCATGCCCTTCTGATCAGCAGTCCTTTTGTTTCTTTAGCAATGCCCTTCCCTTCACAAAGTCAACTCTTTTTTGTGTCTTCTCTCCTCAAACCTACCAGCTAATGCCCTTGCCTCACTCCTCAGGGATAAAAAGAGTGAGTTCCTGATCTCCCACCCTAAGCCTCCCATCACCCTCCTCCCCGCCATCCAGTAATGGTGGGAGTGCCCCTCTGATCACAATCCAGTTCCCTTCATGCTCTGGATCCCATCTCCTCTTAGATTCCCAAGAGCCTCATACTCAAAGTTACCATTGTGTTCCCGATCACCAATGTTTCCCTCTCTGTTGGATCATCACACAGGTTCTAAGATCACCCATGGTAAATAAACAGACGCCCACTCCTTGATGCTCCCATCTTTTCCAGTTATCACCCTATTCTCTATGGCAAACTCCTGCCAGAAGCTGTCTAGATAGGCTGTCTGATTTCCACATCTTTCATTTTCAATCCACTTGCCTTCATTCCTGACCCTGTACCCCTTCCAAACACAAACTATTCCACTCATATAATTGTCTGAGTCCTCTGCTCCTGCCATTTCTCTTATGGCCCACATTCTGACCCCAACAAGATCCTTAATGCCTGCCTGAGTGGCCTAAGGGACTTCTTCATCCAGGAAATTATGGCAGGGAATGAGTCAGGTCAGAAGATTTGGGGGATGGCTCTTACTGCAAGTGAGAATGTTGAAATGGCTCTTCCTTCCATGTTTTCCTCCCAGCCAGATTCTTACGGCAAAAGGCGAATGCCTCTTACTTGGGTTTTGCCTGATACCTTTTTTGACTCGCTCCATGTGGAAGAGAAAGTATCATCTGGCCAGTGAGTACCACGAACCCCACCGCATACTGGTTATGCTTTAGGGTGTTTGGAGCTCACCATAAACCCCCACATGGAATGCCAGGGAAGATGCCTGTCCCAATGCCTAACATTGAACAAACGCATGGTTAGAGAAAATGGTATTTAGGGTGTTAAAGGACACAAAGCCAAGATTTCTAGCCCCTGAATCAAGTCTGATCATCAAAAGCACTAGGCTGTACCTTGTGATCTCACTGAGGGTAAGAACTAGGTCTCATTTGCTTTTGTAATTCCCATGCTTATAGGTGACTTAATACATACACGTTAAACAACTACATGAGTAATGTCAACTTCAGCCATGCTGTCTTGGCTGTACCCTGAAGGCCTTTCTCAGAGTACTTCTGCGGAGTCAGGCCTTGGGCTAACTTTAGAAGTTCACTAAGGAGCAGTCTTGTGAAATCCTAATGAAGCCATTATCAAAAATATAATTCCCCACATAAATGCTTCCCTTCAAAAAATGAAATGGAGAAAAGTCTTGCAGAATTAAAGGGCTTGGAAACCCTCGCTTTGCCTGGAAGTCATGTTTTCCTCTCCCAGAGTTACATAATCCGTCGAGTTGTGTTTTCTGCTTTGGCCACCAAGGAACTCAGATACAAACGTGTGGTCCAACATCTGGAATTGTGTCGTTTACTGCAGGGAGTGTTTTTGCATTATAGCTGATTTACATTTTCCTGGTCCTATTTCTAAATTTCTTTACATGTATCTTTCTATTTTAGAGAAGACCTCTTCGTAAGGCACTACAGACCACGTTAACATAAGCTGGTATAAAATTGGAAATGTTTACCAATGTAACTCGTAAGACGCAAAAGGGAAAATTGTAGGACTCCAGTTACATGAGGTGTGTAAAGGAGGGAACATTTACAGAGACAGGAAGGAGAATGGTGGTTGGCACAGGATGGGGGGAGACTGTAGGGGGTACAGGGTTCCAGTTTGGGAAGATGAATAAGTTCTGGAAATGGATGGTGGTGGCAGCACAATAGTGGAATGTACTTAAAATGCTGAACTATGCATTTAATCGTGGTTAAAATCATAGGTTTTAGGTTATGCCTATCTTATCGCAATTAAAAAAATTTTTTTAAGTATCTTGTGAGACTTGGCCTGGAGGTAGGCTGGATTAAAAGGTGTTGTAAGTGTTTTTAGACGAAATGAGCAAGTGAAAGGACTAACTGAAGAGTCACTGGTATAACGGCATTAGGGACAAAGGGGTGGCGTGTGTGACTTCTGTGTAGCCACTGCCCGGTGCCAGAGGGAGACAAGATATCCAGGTGCACCCCTAAAATGGGCAACAACCTCTTGCTCTTGCAAAGGGGCCATATTACTGAACGCATTGGTTGTCTCCAGTCATTTGTCCCATGAATACCAGCTACCAATATATTCATTTATTTAGAAAGGCGGGACTATATTATGATAGATAGATAGATAGATAGATAGATAGATAGATAGATAGATAGACAGACAGATGATACACAGGACAAGTCAGGCTTTGCTTCTCAGGGTTTGTTTTTTTTTTTAATGCTTATTTATTTTTGAGAGAGGGAGAAGGACAGAGGATCCGAAGTGGGCTCTGTGCTGAAAGTAGAGAGCCTGATGGGGGGTTTGAATCCACAGGCCGCGGGATGATGACCTGAGCCAAAGCCAGACGCTTAACCGAGTGAGCCACCCAGGCGCCCTGGGGTTGGTTTGTTTGTTTTTTAAATATAACAAAGAGGTGAGTGAAAATGGGACTGTGCTCAGGTTTTGCAGCTGGTGATACGGAGAGCATGTTTTCAAATTGGGCATCCACAAAGGCACGATGCGTTCGCAGCCTTCCGGACACGCCATCTTGCTACTGCTAAAACTAGCCTTAACAGTGCTCTCTGCATAGAAGCGTAACGACCACCTGCTAAAACACTAATGAAAAACCAGCAAAGGGTTTGGAACGAAAGCTAGAGCTAATGTAACTTTTTCCACTGAGGCCCCCTCGCCTCAGTGAAGGAAAGCATTCAAAGTCATCTATACAGCTGACTCTCCTACAGGAAAACACTGTTCCATTCCCAGCAAAGTAGTAAGAGCTTAAAAATTGAAAGAACCTGACATTGGCGTTTGCGCTGAAATTGATGTTTACTGCTGAGGGCAGAAAAAGTTTGGACGATTCTGCGGGAACGCAGTATGGTACTCTTTAATAAGAGTCAGAGATATATACACAGTCTTTGAACCAAGAGTTCTTAGGAAGAACCAAGAGTTCTTCCCCGAGATTTTCTTAGGAAAATAACTAGAAGTAAAAGGGCACCTGCACGAAGATGTTCATGGAAGTATTGCCTGTAAGTGCCGAACAAAACTGGGACAAGGAATGCCAACGTTTAAACACAAAAGTGGGTTGTGAACGCTGAATAGAAATTTGGATAAGATGTGGGTAAAAGTTGATGTATTTAAGTAAGAGAGTAGGTATTACCATGATGATCACCATGTAAAATATGGGTTTTTATGGATGCTAATACGTAGAGATGATGATAACTCCATTAAGGTAAGAGGAGAATGGGCTGGACCACACCCGGTTTCTGACTGGCAATCCATAAATGTTAGCACGGATACTGGTGCCACTGACTCTTAGACTTCGTTTCAGGGTGTCTAGGGCATACCGTGAAGAAGAAAAGTTGGGCTTTATGTGGAATAGCTCCTTTTACAACAAAGGCAGAGCTAACTAGGTCACTCTGTGCAGAAATAAGGCCTATCATTCGTTCTGAGTAAAATATCCAGCTTGACTCGCAGAGCCCCTCAGCCTCCTCTCTATTAGGGGAAAATGCACACAATAGAACTGACTGCTCTTGCTCCCTAGAATGTTCCCGGTATTTTGGAGGGAACAGCTCTTCTTGGCTGAGACTGTCCCACATACTGAGAGATGGCTGGTCCCTAGGGACCAGAGGCCAGTAGTAATCCCACTGTGAGAATCAAAACATTCCCACTAAAGATATTTCTGAACTCCCCCTGGGCAGTGATACTGACACCTGTGGGAACCACTGGGTCCATCCCGACCCAGACCCTCACCCAGACCCTCACCCAGACCCCAGCCTTGCTTTACACCTGCACAAGGCCTTTGTTCAAACCCATCCACGTGTGGATCAGAGATGCACATCTTCCTGAATGTTTGCTTAGTTTATAGCATTTCTAATTGCAGGCATGTTCTCTTCTGAAAAGCCCAGAGTTAGAATCTTTACTTACTATCCCCAACTCTTACGGTCTCTGAAAAAGGAAACAGATTATTTTCATTCTTAACCTGGGTTTAAGAGTTTTTTTTTTTTTTTTTCTGAAAGGCCATCACTGTTTTCCTGATTATATAAGTGTTGATTGCAGGAACTTTGGAAACTACAGAACAGCAAAGGGATATAAAAGTGGCCTAATACATGGAGAGATAACTGCTTTTAATTTACACACATACACATACATGTTATTTGTGCACAGAGTGTATTAGATAGCATTAAATCGTACATTTAAATTTAATCCAAATTAAATTCCTTTGGTAGGAATACAGTAAGTGCAAGGTGGGAGCAACGCAGACTGCTGAAAATATCTTAGACAAAAATTAGTATTTTAATCATCCATTTGCTCCTATGGCATAACCTGCAGTCTTATCCAAGTGAGTATCCAAGTGAGTATTAAGAGTAAATTATTTAGAATAGAGAGCCTTCTCTGTAACAAGATCCCATTGAGTAAATTTTAGGACTTCCAAATTCACTAATTAAAAAAATATATTCAGGGGGGCCTGGGTGGCTTGGTCGATTGAATGTCTGGTTCTTGATTTTGGCTCGGGTCATGATTTCACGTTTTGCGGGATCGAGCCCTGAGATGGGCTCCATGCTATCAGCCCAGATTCTCTCTCCCTCTCTCTCTGCCTCTCCCCAGCTCACACTCTCTCTTTCTCAAAACAAACAAACAAACAAAAAAAAACACTTAAAAAATTGAAAAAATTTTCAACCAGAACTCAAAAGTTAGGAATCTGGTATACATTTAAACTAGAGTTATGACCTCAAGGGCACCACAGGTGTTCATTTACATCAAGAGTCTTAAGTCATGGATTAAAAAAGTCCTTACTACAGTGTTGAAACCAGCATGTTTTAATAGCCCCAATTCCACCCCAAGCAAGCACTGCCAACACCTTTTGCACCGAAGTGGGGATGTCACGAAAATAAAGGAAAATGGTTTTCTCCAGCCCTAAAGACTGTGTTGTGTCCTCCCCTGCCCCCCGCTCCCCGCAGAGGCGCAGTCTGGGGAGGGATTTCCTTTAACATATCAGCCCCGAAAGTCTGTAGTCTGAGTGTGTGACAGCTTCCAAGGCAGAGTCTTCCAAATGCAGCTGGGAAGGTGCAGGACAAAGGCCACATTGTGTGTGTGTGTGTGTATGTGTGTGTGTGTGTGTGTGTGTGTGTGTGTGTGTGTGTGTCTGTTGGTAGGGGTGGGACAGCACAGGGCTTCCTTGGTCTCATCTGAGAGGTCTGCTTTTCTTCTTTCCACCCCTGCTTCTCTGAAACAGTGAGCACCACAGCAACCCTAAACCCACCTCTGCTCCCACACTATATGGTCCCCGCGAGGCTGTACAGAAAGCTACAGGATCCTTCTTCACCATGACATAGTCCTTTTCCTCCTGGAATTTTTTGCAGGCAGGGGAGAGGCAGAGATAGGGGAGAGAGAGAGAATCCTCCGCAGGCTCCTCACTGTCAGTGCAGAGCCTGACCTGGGGCTCCAACACATGAATCATGAGATCATGACCTGAGTCAATACCAAGAGTCAGGCACTTAACCGACTGAGCCACCCGGGCAGCCCTCCTCCCAGAATCGAGAGCAGGAGCCCACATCTGTGGGCTGAGCCGTCACTCACCCATGTCCCCAGGCTCTGCCCTGCCCTGCAGGAGTGCCGGTCCATGGGACACTGTCCCGGCCCTGAGACTTCAATTCCACATCTGCCAGACACTGGGCTTGAGCTGTGGGGGTACAAAGAGCAGACCCCATCTTCCAGGGCTGGTAGAATGAAGCCCAGCCATGTGCTGGGGGACAACAGAGCCAGTGGCTCCTTCGAGGTGTGATGCTGTGAAATGCAAGATGTGTGAAATCCTTCCTGGCGTTAAAAGCATCTCCCCTTTGTTTTAAAACTGTCACCTTGTCTGTGGCGCCCACATGTTGTGACCTTTTCCTACCCACTTGCCACTGCATGTTGCTATCTCTTTCTTAAGCTTCAGTCACACTGACGCCAGTCCCAGACTAACACCCTGGGGTCCCAGCTTTGAGGGTGCAACCTACAGCATTGACATCAACATCGCCCGAATGACACTGATGGGTAAGAGACAAGAAACACAGAAACAGGGTGTTATAAGTGGAATGGTGTGGTCCATCCCTCAAAAAAAACGGGGCGCCTAGGTGGCTCAGTCAGTTAAGCATCCGACTTTGGCTCAGGTCATGATCTCATGGTCTGTGGGTTCGAGCCCCACATCGGGCTCTGGGCTGACAGCTCAGAGCCTGGAGCCCACTTCCGATCCTGTGTCTCCCTCTCTGCCTCTCCCCTGCTCTCTCGCTCTCTCTTGCTCTCTCTCTCTCTCTCAAGATTAAATAAATATTAAAAAAATAAAAAAATAAAAAAGACTCGGTGGAGTCCTAATAGAACCTGAGAATGTGACCTTATTTGGAAACATGGTTCTTGCAGATGAATTAAGTAAAAAGGAGGTCATAGTGGAGCCCTTAGTCCAATATGACAGTTGATGACTGGTGTCCTTATAAGGACACCACCGTGTGAAGACAGACACAAATGGGACAATGTCATGCAACCACGAAGGCAGAGACAGGAGCTAGGCAGCTGCAAGCCACACAATGCCAGATCAAAGAGGAGCCCTCAGAAGCCAGGAAGAGGAGAGGAAAGGTTGCCCCACAGGTTTCAGAGGGAGCGTGGCTACGCCCACACCTCAATTTCAGATGGCTAGCCTCTAGGACTGGGAAACAGTACATCTCTGTCATTTTAAGCCACTCAAGTTTGTGGTACTTTGTCACAGCAGCCCTATGTAATGTTACTCATCTGCAGGCAGCCTGGAGTCTGGTAGGTCATCACTCCCTAAATGTCATTTACCCAGGACCACAGCTGTCTTCTGTCCCCTCTTGGGAATATGCTCCTCTGACACACTGCGCCCGACCCGTCACTTTGAACAGGGTGAGGAACGAAGTGACAGGGTGAGGATTCTTTTCTTGGATCAACAAAAGCTCATTTTGTCACCTTTTACAAAGAAGATCAACCACGGCTTTCATGGGGCCATCCGGCTGCTTCTAACGAAGCCAAGGAAGCCATTAGCTCAAGGAACAGAAATGTCAACCTGACTCAGGCATCTCAGCACCTGTATGGTTTGAGGACACCTGTCCTTGCCGTCTGGCTCTAGATAAGTGTTTCACAGACTTTTATTTTCATTATTGCCTCCCCAGGAGTCCCTCCCTCTCTCTCTCCCCTCCCCCCCGCCCATAAACTCATAAACCCCACTCATAAAGGTTACCATGGGGGCTGCATGAGCAGTACTGTGATCCCTCTGACTCCCCAAGCTTGGCGGTTTTCATGGGCCTGGGCATTCGCTAACATCTCTGCTTATCACACAAAGAAATCGCAAAGAGATCAAACTCTCAGGCTGGCCCTTTCCCCCAAATAACAGCCCTTAACTATGCAAAGAGGCTTCAGGATAAAAAGAAGAACCATTAAGGATAAAAGGCACACCAAGAATTCCTACCCCCCAAGTTATAAAGCAAACAACACAAATGAAAATGTGAACAAACAGTTCTCTAGAAACTCAGTGATGGGCAGGACACAGTTTTTTTACCGCAAGCCTCCTGTGCAGACCGAACTCAGGAAGGATTTATGGAGGAAAGAAGTGAACAATACGTCAGTTTGCCATGAGATGTTTCCATGTGTATTTCCATGTACAGTGATCTATTTCAGAACATTTTAAATTAATCTAATACTATTTTACTATTATCCATATTCAGATTTTGTCAATTGTCCCAATATACATTATGGCTGTTTTCCCTCACCTTAGGAATTGGTCCAGGATTAAGCATTTCATTTGGCAATCATGTTTAAAAAATTTTTATTTTACATTTATTTATTTTTGAGAGAGAGAGAGAGAGAGAGAGAGAGCGAGCGAGCAGGGAAGGGTCAGAGAGAGAGGGAGACACAGAATCCAAAGCAGGCTCCAGGCTCTGAGCTGTCAGCAGAGCCTGACATGGGGCTCAAACTCATGAACAGCGAGATCATGACGTGAGCTGAAGTCGGACACTTAACCGACTGAGCCACTCAGGGGCCCCTTGGCTGTCATGTTTTGTTAGTCTTCTTTAAACCTGAACATTTCCTCAGTCTTTGTCTTTCCTGGCATCAACATTTTGAACACTTCAAGCCAGTTTTTTTTATATATTTATTTTTGAGAGAGAGAGAGAGAAAGAGAGAGAGAGAGAGAGAGAGAGAGAGAGAGAGCATGAGTGGGGAGGGGCAGAGAGAAAGGGAGACAGAGGATCCAAAGTGGGCTCTGTGCTGACAGCGGTGAGCCTAACGTGGGACTCGAACTCACGAATCGTGAAATCATAATCTGAGTCAAAGTCGGACACTCAACCAACTGAGCCACCCAGGTGCCCTTCAAGCCAGTTATTTTGTATAATATCCCTCAATGTGTCCTTGTCTGATGTTTCCTCAAGATCAGTTAGATTTCTTCTGATATTTGGAAAGGCAGTACCTGAATGGACCTTCACATCAACTTTTCTTAATTTATTTTTCCTTCAGATTTGTCAGTCTAGTCAAGAGATTTGTCAGTTTTACAGTTTTTCCACTGAACAGCCCTATGTAAGATGGGAGTTTCCAAGCACACAGTACATTTCTTTGACTTGCCGTATCATGGTGGGTGAAGACCTCTCAAGAGCTAATCTTTCAATGCAAACTAAATGGAAGTTTGGTTCACGGCTCTACCAACACAACTCAACTGAGGCGATCGTTTCAAGAACAGACACCTCTTATGTAAGGCCAAGTCTACAAGTGAAGGGACAATTATAATTATAATTTATTCTTTTTTCCTGGTGCTTGGTAATCACTTTTAAGACACATCCTGATTTCAGGATCATTAACAAGTAAAAACATGAGCATCTTATGCTGACCAATTAACAGCATCTAGACTTAATCTTATCTGATTAGTCAAGATTTGGGTGCCTAGAGGGGCGCCTGGGTGGCGCAGTCGGTTAAGCGTCCGACTTCAGCCAGGTCAGGATCTCGCGGCCCGTGAGTTCGAGCCCCGCGTCAGGCTCTGGCCTGATGGCTCAGAGCCTGGAGCCTGTTTCCGATTCTGTGTCTCCCTCTCTCTCTGCCCCTCCCCCGTTCATGCTCTGTCTCTCTCTGTCCCAAAAATAAATAAATGTTGAAAAAAATATTTAAAAAAAAAAAAAAGATTTGGATGCCTAGGGATTCTGGATAGCTCTCCTACAAATTGCACATACTCTAGAACTTTATTTAAAAATAAAATACATTTAGTGTAATGTTTATACTAAATAGTGCTTTAAAATCCTTTGATACTGTCTCTCATTTCCATAAGAAAGTAGAATTTTTAAAAATGCATGATAGAATGAGGCTTTTAATCAAAGACATCTAGAGCAACATCCATGTGCATATCTTATTGAATGATTAGGAAAGCATATCCAATCCAACGGTGTAAGCCTAAAATCTTTAATTTGTTGGTTTAATATAAAAATCTCATACTGAAATCCTTAACGTTCCCCAAGAAACATGGCCCTCTGAAATATTCAAGTATAACCACGCATATGTAGGTCTTGTTTGCAAAATCACCATGAACAGAATATATACTTTTTGTCAGTGTTTTTTTCCCTCGGGATAAGGAAAACTAAGAAAACTTTTGAGGTTATTTAGAACACGGTCCACAAACCAGAAGTGGCAGAACTCTCCCCACCCATCAATATCATTTATAAAAGAGGCATTTAGACAGGAGGTTTCTGGTTTAAAGAAAACAGAGCAGAGGCATCACTGTCTGCTCCTTTCTCTCACGCCATCTAAGAAGAGCTCACAGTTCTCAGGCAAAATGGTCAGAGCATGGAGTCCTCCAAAGCAGGGGTCACCCTAAGGGGCAAAATCAATGATGCCCGGAGAAACTGAGAAAAAGACTCTGTTTTTGCTGTTTGACAGCTGACAACTTTGAAGTCCCCTGCTTTCCCCCACGTTTTGCCCTACATCTGGGCAAGCAGATAAGAAAGCCCACTCACCCCACGCAAGACCTGAGTCCCACACAGGAACACTCCTCCCCTCCATCTCCTGTCTTACGTCCTAGGCACTATAAAGTCCCAAACACTCTCTGCTTCGCTTGCTATGTGGATTGTCATGAGCCTTTCAGCTGTCCCCAGGAAGTCACATCATGTGAGTAATAAACCCTTTTGTATCCTCTTGGTGGATGAGGGGTCATCAGTCTTAACATCCAAACAAATTTTAGATGGAGTGTGAATCTAGCACCCGGTCAGTCACAAAACACCTGGCTTAGATCAGCAAGGTCAAGGCACATGGAGGCTATGAGATCCTACTGGTGTTCTTCAGCATGGATTGGCAGGATAGGGGCAGGTGAACAAAGTGAGCCACGGGGAGCCATGTTCGAAGGAAGCAGGCAGGATGGAGGAGAGAGTACAGGTGACAAGCTTCCCCAGAGACTCTGAGTTTAGACAGCTAGAAGAGTAAATGTTAACAATTCATTTACACACACACACACATGCACACACATTGTAGCATGCAAGGCTCACTGTAAGGGGTGGGCAAATCTTGCTAGCCCTTGAGAATGTGTTCTGTGGTAGCAGACCAAAATTCCAGGTTAACGGCTACCTCATCTAGACTTTTAAGGCTCCTCTGCCCCATGAATATTCCGCAAAGGGCAAGCAGAGGAAGAATGCTCTGCATTCAAAACAAAAGAAATACAGCCTTTTTTTTTTGACATTAAATTTTTTAAATGTTTATTTATTTTGAGAGAGAGAGAGAGAGAGAGAGAGAGAGAGCACAAGCAGGGGAGGGGCAGAAAGAGAGAGACGGAGACACAGAATCCAAAGCAGGCTCCAGGCTCTGAGCTGTCAGCACAGAGCCCAACACGGGGCTTGGACTCACGAACCAGGAGATCATGACCTGAGCCAAAGTCGGATGCTCAACCGACTGAGCCACCCAGGGACCCCAAGCTACTATGGCTTTCTAGGACTCTCTTACTTTGAGCCTTGCAGTGCTACTAGGGGACATCCCTCTCCTTCAGAAGTCCCCATGCTCTTCTCTCCTTCTGAGTAGCGATCCCCAGGTAGTTCTGGACAGACCCCTGCTGTAAGAGCCTCCCCTCGTGCAACGCTGTCCAAATGCCCTACCCCCATCACATGAAGATTCATCAGAGCTCATCCCTGCCTAGGGATCTGTGCTGAACATGGGCATACGATCTGAAACCGGAGGGATAATCTCCTCCCTCCACCATGAGAAAGAAAATACTCCTGTTTTGGAGGGTGGGGTGGGCCGAAACCTGGAGCAAGAAGATGACTTGAATCTCAGCAGAGAGGCTGACCCATTAATGACAAAGTGCCCCACCCCAGTGCTCTAAGGCCACAGTAATGGAGCCGTATCTGGAAAATTCCAATACATCGCATTAGATGAAACAGAGGATTTGGACAGAGCTTCCCATGTTCAGCCGGGTCACAGTGAAAAGAATCAGGATCGTGACTGTGCAAACAGGGACCACAAAGAAAAAGAGAACAAAGGGAATGAAACACAAGGAAGGATGGCAGGAAAGATTATGGATGTGTAGAAGAAAGGGAGGGAGGGAGGGAGGAAAAAAATAGACAGCACGTCAAAGGCAGGAAACAATCCAGTCTGGACGCCAAGAGAACCCAAGAAATAGAAGAAAATTCCCCCTTGAGGTTTTGGCACTATGGAGAAACTTAATAGGAATGTGAACTGAACAAGACAAGTACTCAAGAACTTAAAGAAAAAATGATAAACAAGAGGACAGTATGGAAGGACGATCACAGATCTGAAGAAACAAACAGGAGAAAACACCACTGTTACTGAACTACTACATAAATTAGAACACGAAGGAACACAGCAGATAAAAATCAAATTGTGGGCCTAAATAAAAAACAGGGAACAATCAGAATGGATCTGTAGGAGAATGACCAAGCGACTTTAAGAGAATAGATACGCAAGGCACATGGAGAGTATTCAACATAAGGGCAACTCCTGTTCGTGAGGTTCAGTGAGCAACAAACGAAACAACAACAAAAATATAGAGAGAGATAGGATAGCAGAAAATTTCTTTCAAATGAATGAGAGATTGAGTCTGTATATCCCAAAGGCACGCAGTATTTTCATAAAAACTTTTGCTACATTGAGCCTTATGGTAGTGAGGTTATAACTTCATATATACGGACAGAACTCCAGGCAATCAGACAGAAATGTGGTTGTGACCTAAATGGGGGAAATGTCAATCTGGCCTGAAATTTCTCCAGAGGAGCATTCACTGACATTCACGGGCAACTTCTGCAGTTCATGAAGAAGATGCGATCCGAGGACAGGGCCCTGGGGCAAACTGTTGTTAAGAATGTAGAGAAGCATCAGGAAGACATTCTCAGATATGAAAAAAAAAAAAAGTTACTCATGAATCTTTCTTGAAAAAACAAATACCTCCTGAGTAACGGAATCCAGCCAACAAGCTGATGGATGGAAAAGCCCTGATAAAGGGACTAGCGGAAGCCCAGGACCGGAAAGCAGTGGAGTTGTGTGTTGATCAGAGCCGGCTAGATATGGGTGCAAACAGCCCTCCCCTCTCAGTGACTTTTGTCCTCAACAACCGACTTAGCCATCATGCAAAATCTGCCATAGGCCCATCACCCTTCCCTGTGAAGGTTCAGCACGGCACCTCCACAGCAACACGTGATGCCACATTCTCCAAGACAAGGGAGGAGGGCTCCAGAGGTTCTCACAAGGGCAACTGAGTGCTTCCATCCAAAAGTGACACATGGGCGTTTGTATTCTTCTATGAGATGATCAGTCAGGGGCAGCCAGGAGAGGGGTGGAAGAGAGACCCAGGGAACAATGAAGGTTATTATACTCACAGGTCCTAGAGACGAGAGGCACAGAATGCCACACAGAGTCACGCAGGAAAGACACCCGCGCGGTCAGGAGGCTGAAGGCAGGAGTGAGGGGAGCGCTTAGGCCAGGGCCTTTCTCGGGGTTCCCGTGGGAAGGGCAAAGACGGGCTGAACGGTTTGGGATTGGCTAATCTGAATAATCTCTGCAGGCTATGGGCTTCTGAGGGGGTCCCTGGTTGGCAGGCACTTGACCCTGGGATGACTGAGGCAGAGGAACATTGCCTTCTGGGATGTACCAGTCAGACAGAGGAGGCAAGACCGGACTGCTTAGTTTGCAAATCAAAGACACACGGTGGGCTGCTCCCTTTGCCATCTCTAAGAACTGGCTAGCCTCAGGAAGGGCAGTTTCTCCCCAACCAGAAAGGGTTCTTTTTAAATG
The DNA here is from genome assembly GCF_022837055.1 of Prionailurus viverrinus. Taxonomy (NCBI): domain Eukaryota; kingdom Metazoa; phylum Chordata; class Mammalia; order Carnivora; family Felidae; genus Prionailurus; species Prionailurus viverrinus. The sequence goes on along the minus strand of NC_062569.1, from coordinate 7,826,952 downwards.
TCAAAATATCATACGGGGCAGGAAACGATCTACAGCACATGGGGTCACCTCCACTCCTATATTATTGGCCAGAGCAAGCCACAGGGCCACACCTGTCCTCCAGAAAGTGAAAAAGACCGTCTCTCCACGTGCCTGGAAAGACGAGAGCTGGAAATTACAGTGAACGGGGCTAATCTCTACCACAAACAATACTGATAAAGGGCCCGAGAGGGAAGAAACCTGTGATCACAGAATTGTATACGTGACATGATTTTAAATTTTCTTAAAAAAAAAAAAAAGCTTCATGATGAAACCAACCAACCAAACAGAAGATACATAATCAAAATAATGGAGGCCCCCCCCCGGGGCGGGGGGCGGGGATCAGTCGGTGAAACGTCCTACTCTTGATTTTGGCTCAGGTCATGAGCTTGTAGTTTTGTGCGTTCGAGCCCCACCCCCGGGCTGTGTGCTCACCGTGCAGAGCCTGCTTGGGAGTCTCTTTCTCCCTCTCTCTCTGCCCCTCCCCTCTCTCTCTCTCTGTCCCTCTCTAAATAAATAAATAAATACATAAACAAACAAACATTTAAAAAAATGACCTCTGGAACAGGTGGATGTGTTAAAAGCACTGGTGATGAGCACAGATGTCATTTGCATATGAGATGAAGGCAAAGGGCCGCGTGCTTCTCCTTGGCGGGCAGGCACGGGTCTGGCAGGGATGGCAGAGGTCCCAGGGTCAAGTTCCTCCTTTGTGGCTCTGGAAGGCAGCCGGGTGGGATCTCCACCCAGCAGGGGTCGTGGCTGAGACGGGTCATCCCGGAGCCAGAACTGGGAAGGAGAGCCCTGATTTCTGGGGCCTCCTGAAAGTCTCCTGCTTCCTGCTCTTGGCAGAGGAAGCGATCCCTTTCCTAGGTCAGTTCTCCAGGTTGTTCTGGGCGTCCTTCCATGAAACTTGGCCTGGAGCATGCTTCTCCAGGCCTGCCAACAATACACAAGCATCTAATTCTCTAGATTAAATATCTTTCTGCTCAAAACAGGCAGATTGGCCTCCGTATTTGTACCTGAACTGTGATCCATATTCCCTCAAGTCTTAGGCTCAAATCAGTTTTAGGGGGATCAAAGAATTACAGTAGTCCCCCCTTATCTGAGGGGGGGTACATTTTAAGACCCCCCCCCCAGCAGACGGTTGAAACCACCTGCTGAACCCTATAAATGCTATTTTTTTCCTATACATACACACCTATGATAAAATTTAATTTATAAAGTAGGCACAGTAAGAGATTAACAATAATAATAAAATAGAACAATTATAACAACATACTGTAATGAAAGTTATGTGAATATGGCCTCTCTTTCTCTTAAAATATCTTGTTGTGCTATACTCACCCTTCTTCTTGTGATGACGTGAGATGATAAAATAAATGCCTGTGTGAAGATATAAAGTGAGGTGAATTACTCTGAAAGAGCGTCAGGCTACTACGGACCTTCTGACGATTCGTCAGAAGGAGAATTATCTGCTTCTGGACCATGGGTGATGGCCAATAACTGAAAACTGTGGAAAATGAAACTGTGGATGGGGGGTGGGGGGTGGGTACTGTACATGGAAAGCAAATCTTTAAAACTTCTTTTTTTTTTTAATTTTTTTTTCAACGTTTATTTATTTTTGGGACAGAGAGAGACAGAGCATGAACGGGGGAGGGGCAGAGAGAGAGGGAGACACAGAATCGGAAACAGGCTCCAGGCTCCGAGCCATCAGCCCAGAGCCCGACGCGGGGCTCGAACTCACGGACCGCGAGATCATGACCTGGCTGAAGTCGGACGCTTAACCGACTGCGCCACCCAGGCGCCCCGCAAATCTTTAAAACTTCTAGAAGAATATGTAGAATATGTTTATGCCCTGAGAATTGGGAAGAATCTCTTCACAAGACTCAAATTTCTAACTATAAAGGAAAAGACTGAAAAAGTTGACTACGTTAAAATTTAAAACTTCTATTTGTCAAAAAAATGAAAGGACAGGCCACAATCTGGGAGAAGATACTGGCAGCACAAAGAAAAGATTAGGGATTGGTATTCACGACATAAAAAGAACTTCTATTTGTTGTTGTTTTTTTTTTAAGTTTTTTTTTTTTTTAATTATGATTTGAGAGGGACAGAGGGAGCATGAGTGAGGGAGGGGCAGAGAGGAAGGGAGACAGAGAATCCCAAGCAGGCTTTGCACTGTCAGCACAGAGCCCGACTCAGGGCTCAATCCCACAAACCGTGAGATCATGACCTGAGCAGAAGTCGGACGCTTAACCGACTGAGCCACCCAGGTGCCCCGAGAATTCTTTTTTTTTTTTTTTAATATTTATTTATTTTGAGAGAGAGAGAAAGAGAGCATGGGAGGGACAGAGAGAGAATCCTAAGCTGATGTAGGGCTGAATCTCACAACCATGAGACCATGATCTAAGCTGAAATCAAGAATCAGACACTTAACCAACTGAGCCATCCAGGCGCCCCTAAAAATACATTTTAATACCAATGAATGGGTAGTAAGGTTGTGACACAAAGGGAGGTTTTTTTGTTTTGTTTTGTTTTTTAACTGATTGTGGGAATATAAACTGCTGTAATTCTGATGGAGAACAGCTGGGGTATAGCTAGAACAGCTAGGGTATAGCTACAACCCTAGCTCTATACCCTAGAAAAACCCTTGCATATGTAGATAAATGTATAAGAATGTCTTGGTAGCACTGTTTTATAACAGCTAAAAATGTGAAATAATGTAAACATCCATTAAGAGGAGAACAGAAATCATGGGGCGGTCATACAACGGAGAACTATATTAGCAGTATGAGTGGCTGTCCTGTTCAAGATATGATAGGCTTTGATATATTAACCTCCAAATCTTAGTTGGCTTAAAACTTCAAGGTATTTTTTTTTTCTCATATTACATGTTCAGTGTGGGTTGACAGGAGGCTCTGTTCCACACAATCACTTAGAGACTCATGCTGTGGAAGACTTTGCCATCTACAGCTGCGTAATCTGAACCCTAGGCCTTTAAGGCCGTCATTGGAGGGGAAGAGAGAAGCCCCTCTAGTTAACTGCCTTGACTTGAGCACGACATGTGACTTTTCTGCTCAGCGTCTGTCCAGAATCAATTGTATGCATCTGTAAAGGAGGCTGGAAGATACAGGGAGCATAAGGCATACTTGACGAACACTGTGTCTCTTCCATGTAGACGAACCATACATGTAACATGAATAGATGTAACAAAGTTTAATGAGGAATCAAACTGTGGAACAATATAGATAGCATAATACCAATTACGTAAAGATGACAAGCAAAATAATACAACTTTTTTTAGGGGTTTGTCCAGTCATACCAAAGGTCTGCAGCAATGAATGAATCAACAAGTCCCATGTTCAAAATGGTGGCTACCTCCAGACGAAGGGGGGAAGAGATAATGAAAGGGGGACACTCAGGGGCTTCCTTTAGGATAGGTAAAATTTTAGTTCAAAATCTGGGCGATGGGGCACCTAGGTGGCTTAGTCGGTTAAGCCTCTGACTCTTGGGTTCGGCTCAGGTCATGATCTCACGGCCTCGTGGGTAAGCCCCACGTCAGGCTCTGCACTCACTGTGGTGGAACCTGCTTGGGATTCTCTCTCTCTCCCTCTCTCTGGTTTTCCCCCACGCGTGCTGTTTCTGTCTCTCTCAAAATAAATAAACTTAAAAAAACACAAAAATCTGGGTGATGAATCCATGATTATTTGCCAAACCATTTTAATTCCCTTGGTGGAACTTTATTATTACGTAGTAAATTAAGAAACATTGGCTATTAAAGATAACATTCACACTACCAAGATAAAAAAAACATCAGCTGTGTAACTTAGCCTGATGAGTAAACATTTTACGTCAGTAGAAAAAAAAAGTGAAATGTATATTGTGATACAGTACAAATGGTTTTTACCTGATGCTTATATTAAAGCTATAGTCTGCTGTGCACATTTTTTTCAGTTCCCAGCGGCACTAAAATTTAAAGCAATGCACACTTAAGTTTATTAAGTGGTTTAAGCCAATATCCTCAAACACTCTCTTAGTGATACTATGGCATCTTTCAGATGGTGGACCAGTGTTTTCATTTGTTGAGTGGTGATATATTTAACTGTCTTGGTCAATGCTGGGAAAGAAACTATAAGAATTAATTATAAAACGAAATTATTTTTGCCATGCTTCATGTTTATAGGCAACTATACTGTGCTTAATATTTTATAAAGTAAAGGGAATAGCTATTTGACAACCTCAAAATGAAAACAGCATATGGGGCACCTGGGTGGCTCAGTCGGTTAAGAGTCCGGCTTCGGCTCAGGGCATGATCTCACGGTTCGTGAGTTCGAGCCCTGTGTCGGGCTCTGTGCTGACCGCTCAGAGCGTGGAGCCTGCTTCGGATTCTGTGTCTCCCTCTCTCTCTGCCCTGCCCCTGCTCATACTCTGTCTTTCTCTCAAAAATAAAATAAAAACATTTAAAAAAAACTAAAAAAAAAAAAATGAAAACAACATAAGAAGAGCTATCCGTTATTATAGTAAAGCATTGCTAAGTGATTTACATACCTTTTCTCTCCTGCTGGTCATAGTAATTTTTAAGGCAAGTCTCATAACTCCCAAATTCAAAAGGATCGAATAACTTTGCCCAGGGTCACATGGTAAAAACGTGGCTGATGATCCAGGATTCAAACGCTAGGTGTGTCTACGGCAGACTATGGGATGGAATGAATACAGGGTGGAAAAGAACCTCAAGAGATCACCAAACCAACCCCTTCCTCCGGGAAGTGCTGTCAAAAGGAAAATTCTGGACTTCCCATCAACGTAAGTTTCCAGTGTAGAGGACCACCTCTCGTATACAATATATTTTAAGTTCCGTCACCCCATGTGTGTGCACCACTATGTTAGGGAAGGAATGAGTTATGGGACAATGATGGTCTGATGGTGGCCACTAGGGTCCCTGAACAGGGCTCACTGAGGGTCACCAAGGCACTTTGGGACCCGTGTTCATGGGTCAGCATCCTTTTCCTCTGCAATTAGCCAGTGGCATACGTCATCTGCCTAGAGGAACACAAATGGCTGCTCATGGCTGTTCCATTCCACTCAAGAGTTCTGCTGGGTTAGAAAAGAGAGCTTTCCATGATCTTTCTATGAAATTCAGCCACTGTGGAAGATCGGCTGCCTTAACCCCAAAATACGATCCCAGTAACAAGCCTGTGTGGATGCGTCAGGCTGAAGGAAAATGTGAAGAACACACTGGCTCAAGGCAGCCTTTGCCATAGGGCTTTCTTTAGGCTTCTTGGAAGTCTTAACTGAGGCTCTTTCTGCGCATCCAGGGCTCACCAGAATCCAGTACATAAGAAGGCTGGTGAAGAGAGTAGGAGATGGGAGGTTGGGGGGGGGGTCAATATCAGCATGCTCCACAATCACTAAGGGGGCTCCTCTTTAGGGTCCCCAGAGAAGCCAGCCACACTATGATCATGACATCAATCAACAGCAGTCATAACAACAGTAACTGACATTTGCCAAACACCCAAATGTCAGGCACTGAAACAGGTCCCCTCAACTAAATTCTCACAGTAACTCCAAAAGGAGGGCATTAGTATCCCCTGCCCTTGGCAGCGAGTGGTGGATTTGAACTCAGGTCTGCAATTCCAGCATCTGTCCTATTTCCAACATGGCACGGACTGACTCCTAACAGTAAGTGCCCAACCTGCTTAATTTAGGATATGCTATGGTTTTTCAGCCAATCCCATCCCATCTATTGAAACAGACCTGTTTAATAGAATCTAATCTATGTAACCTAAGTTATTTAACCTCTTCCTGCTTAAGGGTCAAATAATAGTACCTACTTCAAATACCATTATGAATATTAAAAGAATTACTATTTATAATGCTCGTAGAGCATGCCTAACCCACAGCGTTACGTAAGTGGCTGTTATATAAAATTCTCACTAAATAAAGCTTGCCCCTGCGGCATTTGGGAGAATGGCCATATTCTTCCAGCAGAGAAAAACAGGAGCTCGGGAACCTGGGGTGGGGGGAGACTTGGAAGGCAGGCAACAAAGAAGGTTCTTGCTGTGTGTGAGGGTGTCGAAGGAGGATGCAGGCTTCCAGTCTGAAGCCAAAGGTCTAATGTCAACAGGTACTGAGCTGACAACTGAGCCCTTGAGTTCTATCTTCTCCATCGGGAAAAACAATAGTGAAATCGCTAATTGTAGAACAGTGTCAAGAGGGAGCTGAACCACAAGATGCGTGTGGGGGTGGGGTTGCCTCAACTACGTTCATGTTGAATTCCATCCCAGGAAAGAAAGAATGTCCAGGCATCGTTCTGGAAGCACTGCTGCTCAGCAACAAAGAACCACAGATGTTCTCCAAATAGCCCGAAGCCACCCCGGGCCCTGGCCTCCTGCCTCCTCCCCAGACATCCCAGTGGCACCCTGCACACTAGTTGTGCTGAACCATCTGTGGCTCCCTCAACTTCCCAAGGACTTTCAAGCTCCGGTCTCACCCCACCTAGAGCACAGATGAACGGCTACAGTCTTACTGACTTTACAGAAGGTCCAAGACCTAGTTTAAGACCAGAGAAAATAAAAATCGTACGGCTGATTCATCCAGTCCCATTTGGTCATGCAGGCACCTACCCTGAGCAAGCCCTTCCCAAGCAGCCACTCCGTCCCAGCACCGAGGCCGGGTGCTGCCCCGCTGCCCACTCCTGCTCTGTCAGGGACAGCACACGGTCAGGGCAGAGTGTGGAAAGATGAAAGGGCCCCCCTGTGCCCCCCACGCCCATTTCTGGAAAAGGAGTGCCCAAGAAAATACGCCTTTAGCATTCTCACAGTCCATAGGGCTGGTGATAAAGGAAGAGGATTATTTGTTTGCCGAGTAAGTAAATCTTGACCTTGCTATACATCCTCCCTCACCCGCCAGTCCCCAATACATTGCCACATCTTCGTTACCCGTTCAGATATACTCACCACCCAAGCCATAGCTTTCTGTTTGCTGTTCCAGCCTGTAGCAGACCTCTGGTGCCAACAAGACACGCTCAAAATGCAGCCAGTGCCAAAGCATCACAGCCAGATAGAGCCTGTCACGCCTGTGAGGGTGTCTCTAAAATGTTAACCATGCCCCAGCTCTCTCCCCCAAAATATAAGGAAAAGAAAACCCTTCAGTTAGGGGACAGTAAAAAGAATGCTCAGTACAGTTGCAGATAACGCTTTTCTGTATTAAAAATATAATTTGGGGGGCACCTGGGTGGCTCAGTCAGTTAAGCATCCAACCTCGGCTCAGGTCATGATCTCCCAGTTTGTGGGGTCGAGCCCCACGTCAGGCTCTGTGCTGACGGCTCAGAGCCTGGAGCCTGCTTTGGATTCTATGTCTCCCTCTCTCTCTGCCCCTTCCCTGCTCACGTTCTGTCTCTCTCCTTCTCTCTCTCTCAAAAATAAATGTTAAAAATCTTTTTAAATCTTTTCAAATAAAAAATAAAAAAATATACAATTTGGAAGACGTGACCTGTAGATATTTTTGCTGCTTGTTAATTCCCCTTACACTAAAAGATAGGGTTCACTCTGATTTACCATATCCACCCCTGCCTACCACCCAATCATTTTGTTGGCCTCCTTATCTTCCAAGACCCTTCTGATAGGTCCTGACTGCTGTAGAACTTTCCCTGATTTCTCAAGCCAGAATTGATGGTTGTTTCTTTCTCCAAACACATCTTTTATATATGAATTCTAGCAGTTACACAATTAATTACATTGTAAATACATGCTTGCAAGTTTTGGTTATCCCCACCCCTCCCCCGGCCACCCACCTGCTCTCTCGCTCGCTCGCTCCAATTACTCACCTACGAGCTCCTTGAGGTCAAGAACCATGTATTATTTATCATTCTATCACTGTGTAAAACACAGTGTTGACAAAAATAATGGACATTTATTAAATGTGTTTGGAATGGGTTTTTTTTAACGATTTTATTTTTAAGTAATTTCTACACCCAATGTGAAGCTTGAACTTCTAACCCTGAATCAAGAGTCATACGCCTTATCGACTGAGCCCACTAGGCGCCCCAGGAAGGAATGTTTTTGAATGGAAATTCCCAAGTGTTAACTCTCCTGCTTCCTCTTGCCTATCTGATTCCCAGGTTTTGTTCAAAGGCATCTCCAATAACTGCTTCGATAGCTACAGTTAATCTTTCATGGTCTCATTCCCAGTGATAGGATTCATCTGAAGAGAACGGATCTGTGACAGGTGTGGTTATTCCTCACCATGCAGCCTGCCAGAGTACTGGTAGAGGGAGGCTGGGTTCAGGACTGAGTTGCTATTCTTTCACAATTCCAACCACCAATGACTGGTAGCCTATTATGTGCCAGGAGCTGACCCCCGTGCGGGGTTCCGGCTTCCAGGGACTCAACGCTGGCTGCCAAGCTTTTGTCTACAGGCCAGCAAATGTGTAAACTCAGGTGAGTCCCCCAAGCCTCTTGGCTTCAATCTCCTTGTTTATGGGATGGGAAACAAGACTGCCCTGCATATTTTGGCCAGGATCAATTGATATAAGACAGTGCATTCTTGGTTTCTGTCCTAGAAACTGTTCACGTCCCTAAACAAAAAGCCCAAGCTGAAAAAGTTCAGGTGTTGCTGAAAAGTGCTCACCCACAAGGTGCAGAATACAAGACTGAGCTCAAGTTGCAGGCGATGCAGGCGAGCTCAAGGATTCATGGACCCAAGCAGGGGCCAGTTGGGACCTCTGGAATCATTCCTGCCAAAGACATTGTTTCTAAACTATAAAATCTGAGCGACTGCAGGAAGACTGTGTCTTCCCAATTGTCGTAAAAGCTTTGGATTAATGAGACATTCTTGTGCAGGTTGGGAAGGGTTGGAGAGAAAGCGTGGCTGCCAGACGAAGAACCAGGAAGATGGATGGGGAGGGGGACAGGGACAGGGCTGTCTCTCCTAACTCTTGGCTGGACTCTCACCCCTTCTTCAGTGGGGAGGGATTTGACATTGACATCAGAATTCAGACGTGCAGGAAAACCTTGTTTTGTCATGTTGAGCTTTATCGCACTTAGCAGGCATTGTGTTCTTTACAAACTGAAGGTCTGTGGCAACCCTGCGTCCAGAAAGTCTCTCAGAGCCATTTTTCCAACTGCATTTGCTCACTTCGTGTCTCTGTCACATGTTGGTTTTCTCGCAATATTTCAAACATTTTCATTATTATTATATTTGTGATGATGATCTGCGGTCAGTGATGATAATTCACTGAAAACTCACAAGATTAGCATTTTTTGGCAGTAAATATTTTCAAATGTTTATTTTTGAGAGAGAGAGAGAGATAGAGCATGAATGGGGTAGGGGGAGAGAGAGTGAGCAAGACACAGAATCCGAAGCAGGCTCCAGGCTCTGAGCTGTCAGCACAGAGCCCAACACAGGGCTTGAACCCATGAACCACGAGATCATGACCTGAGCCAAAGTTGGATGCTCAATGGACTAAGCCACCCAGGCACTGGCAACAAATATTTTAAATAAAGGTGGTATATTGTCATTTTAGACATAATGCCATCTCACCCAATAGACTACAGTAGAGCGTAAACATAGCTTTTATAAGACTCGGGAAACCAAAAAATTCATCTGACTCACTCTACTGTGAGATTCACCTTATTGCAGTTGTCTGGAACCCAACCCACAATATCTCTGAGATGTGCCCACGTTCTGTATTTGTTGAATTATGATGATGTTTATGTGAATGTTCATAATCATATAGGGTCCAGTCCATGGCATGGCTTCCGTCATTCCCAATGAATTCTCTTGTTTCTGTTAATCAGGTTAAAGAGAACCTCCAGCTAATGTTAAAAGTGGAATCTATTCTGGGGCTTTGGGCTGACACCTGTTGCCTAGATCGTGGTCCAAGACTGGCATCAGTGGAGGAGCTGTTTCTCTTGGCAAAAGAGAAGGTCTGTTAGCTCTGGATGTAATACACCTCAACAAAGACATGTGAAAACAGTAAAGTGCTAGGGAGAGGTAAAGTATTGTTATAACAGGGACCATCTTTCATAAGGCCTCTTCATGTCTGGTACGGTATGGCCGGTGATGTGAGGCAAACCCGAGAGACAGGCATGCTCTATCTCCGGAAAAGCATCAAGCATCTGAAGCATGGGTGCTTTCTACATTCTTCTCTCTCTCTCTTTTTTTTCTTCAAATGACAACAAACTGTTCACCACTGGTTCAGTTTTAAAGACTATCTTCTAATGTTTTTGTCTCTTAATGTATCATCAGTTGGGGGCCTGGTGGTTGGTTAATTACAGGCTAAAAAAAGGTGCGGCTGGGCTGAAATGACTATTGGCATCAAGATTGAGTGCAAAAATTTAAATATCTGAGTATAATGGTTAAAAATTGGGCATTTTTTCCCCTACCATGTCAACGAGCAAAGTTCATGATGAGGACACCTGCTAGACTGATCAATGTTAGAAGAAAATCCTGCAAAGAACCAATGATTTCTTACGTTCCCTATCTGTTCCAAGGCCACAAAGTGTGGCTCTCTCCGTGGGGTTCTGTGGTCCATAGGTCTGGAGTCAACGAACAGAAATGGTGCTACCAGCCTGTGTGACATTTTGCGGGGGTGGTTGAGATCCCCGGATATTCTAAACTGTGCATCATGGTAGCCACTGATGGTTGTCATCACATCCATCCCGTCTGCATTCTGGCTAGCATCTTATGATGAGAGTGTCCCAGCACGTTCATGGTGGAAATGCGCTGGGATGGGCCATGATTGGTCTAAGCTGGGGGCTAGCAAACTTGTTCTGTAAGTGGCCAGATAGCAGACATTTTTGTGTCTGTGGGCCATCTGGTCCCCACTGTAACTATTCCCGTGTGCTGTTGTAGTTGAATGCAGCCATAGACAACATGTACATGAATAAACATGGCTGTGTTCCAGCAAAGCTTTTTTTTTATAAAAACAGGCAACAGGCCAGAGTTGGTCTGTGGGTCATAGTCTGCCAACTCCTCTATCAGTTGGAATATTAACATTTTCCATTTTCCTCCTTGAACAGATAGTTCTATCTCATCTACTTCCCTTTCAGAATTTAATTTCGTATCATGTATTTTGATGTTTCAGTCTTCTTTATCACCTTGCTATCATTCTTTGTCACAGAAATATGTGTAATAAATTGAATTTAATAGCTTTTTGAGCCTTGAGGCTCAACGTGTCAAAATACGTATCTTGAATTGAGTTATCGATTCTGATTATTAAGACACAGTTGATCAAGAACATAAACATACAGTATCTCATAGCATATGAAAACTACAAAATTCAACTTTCAGGGCTCATAAATAAAGTTCTATTGGAGTACAAGAAAACCCCATAAATATATTCCAATTCTGATAAATAGTAACAAAACATAAGCATACGTTTATTGGAAATACATCTTGCAGTGAGATGGCTTTTTTATTGGTTCCTTTGTGCACAGATGGGTATCATTTATTATCTGAATGAGATTGTGTTCAGCACTAGTTTTAGGTCTTCTTTTTAAAAAATTAAGCTCTGAGGAAACTTTTCCCTCTACACGGGAATGGAAGCAGTTTGATTTTTGTTGTTGTTGTTTTAATGTTTACTTATTTTTTTGAGAGAGAGAGAGAGAGAGACAGTGTGAGCGGGGGAGGGGCAGAGAGAGAGAGAGAGAGAGAGAGAGAGAGAGACAGAATCCAAAGCAGGCTCCAGGCTCCGAGCTGTCAGCACAGAGCCTGACGCGGGGCTCGAACTCACGGACCGTGAGTTCATGACCCGAGCAGAAGTCGGACATCCAACCGACTGATCCACCCAGGCGCCCCTGTTGTTTTGTTTTTTATAGCAATGTCCTTCAACTCTGAGCCCTATCTGAGTTATATGCCAAAAATCACATGGCTACCTACGACCCAATAGTACTTTAGTCACCATTCAGGTCCTCCTTTAATTTGATTGAAACTAAAGACGCAGAAACCACCTGACCTACAAAAGGGGTCGCTTCTCAGTTCTTAGGTACGACAACATGTTTGTACCACTCCTGGCCTTTGCCCAAACATCGCTCATACCCTCATATCCTCTACCATGCCTGTAGATCTACTCTTCTCTAACACATATTTAACTAATGTCATAGCTGAAAACCTTTCTGTTTTCTATGCAACAGGGATCTTAGAAAATTAGAAACTCAAGAACTCTTTCTTTCAGGTCACACTTATTAGTCAGGCCTGCCAATTTTGAGACACCACATTGAAGTGTGGAAGATAGGAAACATGGAAGAAACAACAATATCCCCTTCTTAGCCCCATATCAGGGTGGTCACCTGCCTCTACTCTTTCTTGGTCTAAAATTTCTATCTTGCAGCTCTGGTTGCATTGTGTCTACTGTAGCAGATCTGGTTCTTTAGGTTCTGTTTTAAGCCATAAAAATGAATTCTGGATGACTTCTGTGAAAAGGTAATTTAATGGAAAGATCCGGTGGCTTAAAGAACTAAGGGGAAAGTTGAACATCCAAGACTTGAGGTGGCAGGACCAGGACTCTCACTAATGGGAACATCACCCCTGGTCAACATTTGGGACGTTGTCATGTTGGGATGACTCAGCTCTAATCGTCCTCAATTGATGTGCTGCTCCACCCAAGATTCAAATTCCCAGAGAGGATCATATTGGCATTGTCAGGGTCATAGGCCTGCTTATTGAGGTGGTCCATCTATCAATGTTTCAATATCCTAGGGTTTCTTTTCTCCTCGCTTTGCCCAAATCAATGCCTGCCTTACGACTGCAACCCGAATTTCACCAAGTGCCACCAGCCTGTGGGAAACACATATATAAGGTCATCTTAATAACAATTCCAACGGTACGGGTTCTGTGTCTCCTCCTGGATGAAGCAGGACATCAGCCTCCACCCACGGTATGTCTCCTAGGTGTTTTTTTGGAGTTCTCGGGAAGTCTTGCAGGAAGTCACTAGTGGTGCGTCCCCCTTCCAGCCCCTGCTAACGTCCAGTTGTAGAGAAACCACTGGATTTCTGCTGCCAAGTCCTGCTCTCCTGAGCAAATGCCAAATCATTGCCCAGCTCCCCTCAGCGCTACCAGGGACAATAATCCTTCTTGTGCTTGAGCTTCTGTCCTCAAAGGACAATGCCTCTCTCCCCATGTCTATATCATACACTGTGCCCTAGGCTGCAGAGCAACACTGTTGAGTCCCATGTTCCATGGTGAAAATGGCTTCTTTGCTTCTGCCTGTGGCTCCCTCTCTCTCAGGGGCCAGGCTGGACAATATATGATGAGGGGTCCCATTTTACTCTCTCCTTTCCACTTCCCATCTCCCATTGTCCTGCCCTCCTTGGAGGTCCCGTTCTTAGTTAAGGTTCCCCCCCCCGCCCAAAAAAGAACCAATAGGAGATTATATCCATCTATCTATCGATCAATCTACCTATCTACTATCATCTATTGAGAGAGACATTTATTTTAAGAAATTGGCTCATAGGACTATGGAGGCTGGCAAGTCAAAAAAAACAAAACAAAAAAAAAACAATTCTTTCGGGTAGACCAGCAGGCTGGAGACTCAGGGAAGAGTGGCTGTTGCATCTAGAGACCACAGGCCATGTGCTGGCAGAATTCCTTCTTCTTTGGGGAAATCAATCTTTTTTCTTGAAAGGCCTTCAACTCACTGGATGGGGCTCACACATAATGGAGGGTAATCTGCTCTACTCCAAGTCTACTGATTTATTTATTTATTTATTTATTTTTTTAAATTTTTTTTTCAACGTTTATTTATTTTTGGGACAGAGAGACAGAGCATGAACGGGGGAGGGGCAGAGAGAGAGGGAGACACAGAATTGGAAACAGGCTCCAAGCTCCGAGCCATCAGCCCAGAGCCCGACGCGGGGCTCAAACTCACGGACCGCGAGATCGTGACCTGGCTGAAGTCGGACACTTAACCGACTGCGCCACCCAGGCGCCCCACCAAGTCTACTGATTTAAATGCCAATCTGATCTAGAACATATCTTCACAGCAACCTCTGGACTATTGTTTGACCAAATACCCAGCGAGCGTGGCCTACCCAAGCTGACACATAAAATCAGCCATCATAGCTCCTTATGTAAACACACTAATAAAACCCATGGTTGTCAGCCTAATAATGTATCCTAAATGCTCATTGTGAATACTGCAGATTTAATCAAAGCCTACTAAACTTTGTATATCAAAGTAAATCTTCTTTTTTAAAACCTGTTAGAATGATGTGTTCAGAGGCCACTGGTTTACCAAAAATAGCTCAAAGATTTAGTTCATGCTCTTAACGTTCAATGTCACACAATGTCATAGTCTGTATCTTCCCTAAAAATGCAGGCTTTCGGAGATTCAGTCAGTCATTCAACGGATACAGTACCCACTCGACCCTGATGGCACAGATAGGATGCACGTTAGAGTGACGCATCTCAGGTAAGTGGGGCTGTGAGGAGCCCGAAGGGCCAACGGGAGGGGAGTGCCATGTGGTGGCATGGGCTGGGAAGCTACCGCACTTGTCCTCCTTCCCTGATGTTCCCTCCCCTGTCTCGGTCTGTCCTCACTGCTCTGGCTGTACAGGAAGTGCAAATGGGCACGTCAAGAGGAACTGAAATCTACACTATCCCTTTAACACCGTCTGGGAGCACAGGCTGTCCCCTGCTTCTGCAGACTTAAAAATAGGGTCCAGGTGGCTGGCTGAGCAAGGAGGCCTGCCGGGCAGCTGAAGGAGAGGGGCCCAGAGGCTGCATTCCTGGGGAGATTGTAAGGAGACTCCTGAACTTGAGACTGACAAAGTGACCTTGGCTAGCCACTTGGTCATTCCACATTTCAGACCGCCCTGCCTCTAAAACGGGGCTAATCTCTTGCCCTCTCTCAGAGTTCTTATGAGGGTTACATGAAATAATTCATCTGAAAAGGCAAATTCAATCCCATGCCCTTAGCAGGCACTCTTGATATATTTGTTATTTAATCTATTCATAGCAAAAAATCAGTGACCAGAATTTAGACGCTTAGCTTTCACTGGGGACAATTTATAGTTTTCCAAATTCCCAACTGCCTCATGATTCAGGTCACTCTGACAATGATTAGTCTGAGTGCTGCAGTCACAGTCTCTGTGGAGATCTGTTATAGACAGGCTGCTATCTGTAACCTAAAGCGCCCGTTATATGGGCCTTCAGAATACAAGTTCCCTTTGATGGGTCCCCATTTTCCCTGGGAAGCTGGGTGGTTTTAGCTCTGTGGCAGAAAGCAGGGTGCTGTTGGGGGAACAGCAACACTGAGGTGATGGGCGAGAGGATTTGGAATGGGAAGGCAAGAAAGCAGCACATCCCAGATTTCATGTTTGCTTTATGTACACCTGGTTATAAAAGCACATGCGTAAAATGTGGGAAATTTGCAAACTTACTGGAAAATAGAGGTAAGAGAAAAAGGATTCATCCCTATGTTATCTCCCAATGCCAATGTTAACAGCATTGATAGTGTATTCCCTTTCAGTCTTGTTTCTTTTATTATATGGCAATTATATTGTACACACATTTTTCATTGTCGTTTTTTCTAATGTTTACTTATTTCTGAGAGAGAAAGAGAGCGTAAGCACACTCAGGGACAGAGAATCTGAAGTGGGCTCTGTGATCACAGCAGAAAGCCCCATGGGAGACTCGAACTCCCCAACCGCGAGATCATGATCTGAGCTGACGTCGGATGCTTAACCGACGGAGTCCCCCAGGCAGCCCTACGTTGCAGTTTTTAATATAATGTTTTAATGTAAGAATTTACCCTTGTAAATTTGTATTTGCTAATACAATGTATACACTACTTTAAAGGCCTCATCATAATCTATTAAGTTGAATATGCCCTAATTTTCTTCCACTGTTTTGCTGTTGGACATTTAGATTACTTCTGTTTTTGTATTACAAACAATTCAGCACACCTCATTTTTGTACAGTATTCAAAAATGAAATGATTGGGTTCAGGGGCTTGGACATACTAAAGGCTCTTGATACGTGTCAGTAAAAGATAATGCCCATTTCGATTCCACCAGCAATGGATAAGGGTGTCTTTCTCAGTCTACCGTCATCAACACTGAGTAGAATGGTGAAAAAAAACCCACTAATTTAATGAGGAAAACAAAACTACTTGAAGCATAAATCTCTACCCCCTTGCATTCTATATTCAATATTTTCCAAATATTTGTTCCCTTCTGAATGTCTTTATCATATGATGAGAATTTTTAATATTACTGTATCTTCCTCAGGGATATTGCAAATCCACTGGGGTATCTCTCAAACATACTGTGGAGTTTATACCAAAAGGTCAGTAATGCTAGTTTATGAATCATGTGGACTGTGTGACGACCCAAGGAATAAATGATCAGAAAGAAGTAAAGGATATTCAGCTCCAAGTGAAAGAAACGAAGCCTTAAGTTGTCTCAGAAAAAAACAAAGCAAATGACACAGCATAATGAGGAGATGTGTTTTGATTTCAATTCCAAGGATAATTTTTTTTCTCACTCCCTGACAACAATCTCCCAAATTGGTCTGTGTTAAAGATAATAGCACAAAGTGACAAAAATCAGAGAGAACAATTTTTATAATGAAGCAAAGAACTAGGAAGCCAATTTGTTCCCAAGGAAAATAGGAGTGTTGTTCTTGAATCAATTTGACCACAAATGACAGTGGCTGGTAAGCAAGGTCTGGGCTCATTCTGAAAGTTTTGTTTCCTGTAGAAGTTCTTAAAATGCAACTACTATTACATCCTTATTTTTAGTGTTTGGATAAATCTATACAAGAAGTTGTTGAGAGGGGCGCCTGGGTGGTGCAGTCGGTTGAGCGTCCGACTTCAGCCAGGTCACCATCTCGCGGTCCGGGAGTTCGAGGCCCGCGTCGGGCTCTGGGCTGATGGCTCAGAGCCTGGAGCCTGTTTCCGATTCTGTGTCTCCCTCTCTCTCTGCCCCTCCCCCGTTCATGCTCTGTCTCTCTCTGTCCCAAAAATAAATAAACGTTGAAAAAAAAACAAAGAAGTTGTTGAGATCAATTTACATATATATATATATATATATATGTGACAGAGGGAATGATTCAGTAGTATCCGATTGGCTATATAATCTCTAAAATAAGTAATCCATCATTCATTCTATAATAAATTCATCTAAGGTTTGTTAATTTCCCAAAGTTAAAAATTCTAAACTGACAATAAAAATATATTTTAATGCAAAACATATGAAGCAAAAGAACGGATGATGAACTAACCAGCATCATAATTATAGCAATGACCATTAAAAGGGAATTTTCATTTAAAATTGAAATGTTTTTACTGTAATAAATAACCAAACAGAACACTAGGACATGAGACAAAAAAGAAGAAAGGTGAATTTACAGATTCTACCATTTTTACAGAGACTAGACACGATTTGGGTCCTCCCTGATGAACCCTACATTTCTAATCCAAATCGCTCATTTAGAACTACACCAGAGACAGGCTCAGGCGCCTGATAGTCATTTATTTCTGATGCAATTTGTTAATTTTTTTGCATAAATGTCTACCCTCGACTCTTAGCCCCTTAATTTTTTGTGGACCAGAATTCTTATCATTATAGTCATTCATGGCTCCATATGCATATGGTATAGCCACTGGATAAACAGCTTGAAATTAAACCAATGCAACAAAAATGAGATTAATTTACATAGGAAGGGAAAAAGCACATCATGGCCAGTGGGCAGTGAAAAATGGGTCTAAATGTGGCCTCACCAAAGTGCTCACCTCTGCAATGTCACAGAGCTATCAACCATTTCATTGAGATTTCGCACACACACACACACACACACACACGCGCACGCGCGCGCACACACACACACACACACACACACACGTGCACGCACACACACACGCACACGCACACGCACTGAATGTGTTCTTCATAGATTTTGACATATACAGCGGTTTTAAATCTCACTGCTTGACTGTGAATCTACTGGAAGAATATCCAAAATAAAACAAATCACTTCTAGACCAAGAGGTGAACTTCAGATTGCCCCAGGAGTAGAGGAACCAATGAACAACATGGAGGGAGGCACAGTGTCCACGATGCCATCCCCCAGCATGACACCAGCTTTTGCCAGGTAAAATCTGTATTTAGTCTCCGTAATCTCTTGTAAACTATTTTTTTTTCCTGTTTCAAGAAACTGGACAGGCTTTAAAAGCTGTTACTAGTCAGAAATTTTTCAGACATGATTCAAGTCACAGTGGCCTTAAATGCTTCACATGATGAATTTAGCTGTGTCTGTTGTGTGGCAATGAGGAGTTACACAGCTTGTTAGTACATCAGAAAAACAAACTCTTCTGAGGCATCCTTCAAAATGTAAAAAAAAAGACTGTCAGCCCACAGGTCATACATCTGAGGTGCTTTGACCCAGGCATACTTCTCTACCACATTGGGCCTTCGAGAAATTTCTAGAAGCAAAGACCTGCCACATGTATCACGGATTTTTTCCCTAAACGAGTTCCTATGATGAACTTGAAGAAAACAGGGAACAAGCTCCACTTTTTCATCTCCTTTGATTTCAGACAATATTATTACAATCCTAAGACTCCCAGAAATGTCCCCACATGACATTACACAAGATTAAAACAGAAAAATTCCCAACTTCTCCTCAGGATCCTCTTTCTGCCAACTTTGATTAAACAAGTGTGGGTGTGTTCTATCTGTGCTAGACGCACTGAATGTGGTCCCCACCCTTCTTTAAAAAACTAATGGAGCAAATTTACATTAGTTTTTTGGATATCTTTCAAGGTATCCCTTCTACAAATGGTTCTTTATTTTCTGGCGTCCTTCTTTTGAGACTCAGGGAGTTGTCACGCGATGTTGACACGAAAATGATGCAAGATTCAGGTCAATGGGGTCACCTGAGCCTCCTGCCTCCTCTTTAGGTGGCTCGAAATGTAAAATGGAAATTTAAACTATAGTCTTATAAACCATTTGCTGCCCCATTTATGGCTCATTTTTCAATATCTGACTATTCCTTGAGACAATCCAGTATAAATGAAACAGCACAGCATTCAATCGGCAGACTGGCTCTCAAGGCAAGGTTCTTCCATTTATCAGTGATATGATCCCGAGGCAGTATAGAACTCACTTAACATCACTACTGTTTGAGGAAAGCAGTGTGCCATTCAATTGGAACTGGTAACAGACCCATACACACAACTTGGGGTGGATGTGGGGTTGAAAGGCTGTGATTGCAGGTTTTATTGCTATTAGCTGTTGAGTAAAGGTGGCGATTTTTCTGATCCACCAAGAAGAGGAAAAGAGAAAAATTGAAAAGAAACAAGATCGTGCAAGAGCTAGTATTTCCTGCTGTGTGGAGATGAATACATGAAGAATAGTACGAATAGCGTATTTTGATGACTGCTAGAGTCTCAATGCTTTGAATTTCAATGATGCCACAACCTCTTGGGGATCAAACCCGAATTCTTCACCTAAACCGACCTAAATTCTACATGCCACTGCAAGAGGGCTCTGTCCCGGGCCCTCCGCACACCTTGTGGGATCTTTTTGGCTCATGGCACACCCTGTCCGAGAGTGCCCTGTGATGCCTCTTCCCAACCTGAGTACCATCTGGGGTCCCCCTGTTTTCCAGAAAAAGAATGCCCCAACACTCTCTGGATCCCTTCTCTTTCAAATTCCTGAAGTCTCACCTGCACCATGCATTTGGCTGCTTTGGAACATTGTCCTGTTCTGTTACTCAACCCACAGAGATGTGCGTGTCTCCTACATGCCGGGCTCCGGTACTCCAAATGGAGTTGAAGGTATTGGCCACAGACTAGGCTGGTCACGAACACGGGTGTGGCACTGTGGTGCCGTGGCAGGTATGCGAGCCAAATGCTGTGTGACACCCGCCCAGATACACAATTGTGATATCCGGCCACACCACACTCTTCTACTCCTTATTGCTATCACCTCCTGGCCTGCTAGTTCCTCCTCTTTGCTCAATGAGATTGTGTCACCTGGATCGCCATCATACTTCTGCCATCAACCTGGTCACCTTGGAATCCATGTGCACCTACCTGCCTTCTAGTCCCGTGGCTTCCTCAGCTAGACCTCAACCTCCTATGCCCATGTTCACCTCCCGATGGATCCACTTCAGAGACCACTAATTCAAACATCTTTTCCGGTACACAAAATTTTCTCTGCTAAATACCCCCATGGTCACAGTTCTTCAACTTTACCAGGCACTTCTAGCTGACTGACCTCTTCGTTCTCTTCCCACCATCTACAGCTCCTTTCTGACTTTCCTTCTTCACCATCCAGATTAGTCTATCGTTTTAATTTCTACATTTTAAATATCTTGAACTCCGTATCCTTGCATCTGTCCCAAAGTTCTGAAACGCGCCCCCCCCCCGCCCCCAATCCAGGAAGAGCCCGGCCGTCTACTTTCCTCATGTCTACATATGTGAGGCTGAGCACGGCTGGAGCAAAACACACAATGATCCCGTTGGTTGGAAGTACACAAATCAATGATTAGAACCCAGCTCCAAAGCCTGGGTCTCCAACTTCTGTTGCACATAACCTCTTCCGACAGGCAACTCTCTTGGTATCAGCACTTGACCTTAACCCAACTTTACCGAGAAAGGGAAGGCGCAGGATGTACCTCTTTGCATCATCCACTCTCAATCGTAGGCTCACGTACAACTAAAGCCTCCTCCTTCTCTTTGTTGCCACAGAGCTTCTCCTCCTCCTGCCAAGGAGCTGCTATATGGAGACTCGGATGGATTCCTTGCTCTGAAAGTCACACGCAGAACCCGGGCAGCACCCACCCTGGGTAATGAGTGCTCAACAAACCCCATTTTCTTCAGTTGGTATCTCTGGTATCTACAGCTCAGAGACAGATTCCCTGGGGATCGATCCCAAGGGCGCTTGGCAGTCATCCGCAGTAACTAGCTTTACGGGAAAATGCTGGGACTTGATACGTTAAAGGATGGAGGTGAACAAACGAAGCAGGAAGAAAGAAGGAAAAGATGAGGGGGGCAGGGGCTCCTGTGTGTGTTCTTGGGACGGGCCAGACCCCATCTTGCTCACGGCGGGAGGCATTATGAAGGACGCAATGAATACGAATGTGCCTTGCAGATGCTGGGATCAGCAAAGATTTAAGAATTCCAAAGGACAAACGCCAGACCCTGGCTCATCAGGCTTACCGGTTTCCAAATACTCAATGTATCAAACAAATGCTCTGCCAGTCACTGAGGGAAGAATAAAAACACGTGTCCCCGTGAGACTCCACGCTAGCCATTTCCCTCACGTGGAGACCATCATCCCCACCCCACTTTCACGTTAGCATTGCTTTTTCATCTTTTACCATCCTGCCCTTATTTCTTGTTTCCTGGGAAGCTTTCTCCAAACCCTAGAGCTGGCGGCCCCGTGCTCTGGGCCCCCTCGGCCAAAGGGGTGACTGGTCGGGCCGGACAAGAAGCGTCGCCCTCCCTCGTTCTCTCTGTGAAGGGCGCGTGGTGTCCCGTGCACCTGGGCCATCTCTCGACTGCACGCGGTCAGGACTCCCGTCCTGCCCAGCCGGCCTCTGCTGCTCCCACCCGGCTGAAGGAAGACGGGGCCACCAGTGGGCCCCTGACGAGCCCACTCGGCCACTCACCTGGCCTGCTGGCAGACGCAGCAGATCCACACCTTCTCGTGCTTCTGGTAGGAGCAGCAGCTCTTGCAGACGTTGAACTGACAGTCGGCACACCGGCGCTTGGTGTTGACCAGGAAGGTGAAGGGCGAACAGCAGCGCATGCAGCAGTGGTCCACGAACTTCTGGTGCTTCGAGAGGATGCTGCACTTGCTGCCTTCCTCGGCCAGCTTCTGCTTCATCTCGCTGGGCCAGCAGGTGGGGGGGGGGGGGGGGAAGAGAAACAGCGCATCCGGTCAGGACGCTCTCTCTGTAAAGCACCCCCCCGCCCTGGGCCCCCCCCACGGGCCGCGCCGCCCCGGACGACCTGCCCTCCAAACGACAAACTCCAAGAGACCAACTGCTTGACGCGATATCCAGAGAGGAGCCCTACTGGTGGATTAATTCTTGCGCACTTCTGCGAGTCGCATTTTCTACGAGAAAGCCCAAGAGCCTCATTACTTCTATTTCAGACAATAGGTTGAGATACAAATTATCATAAAACTAAGCACATCCTTGAAAAATAAAACCTTTCACTTAATTAATGCCTTTCTAAAGGAGCAGGAGATCATCCATGCTAAAACATTAATTCTCACAACAGCCCTGCTGGGAATACGATAAATGCAGCCCCGGTCCTCTTTAACCTCCCCTGAAACTAACGCACCCAGGGATTTTAAAAGCTTTCAAATCGATGTAAGTCAATAAAGCTTCCCCGGGTGATGGGCAAATCCCAAGCACTGCTGATTCAGAACTGGATCAAAGACAATCCTTTCTTCCAAAGAGCTCACGGTCACACTGGGCACACGGCCAGCCGTATGAATGCAAAACACCACGCTGCCTGCCTTTCTGTCTACACTCAGGGAGAAGGAAAGAGAAGCTCGGAGAGGCAAGGATGCCCCCAAACAGGCCGAGTTACCTACGGAAAAACTGACCGCAAGTAGCCAAGTTACTGTGACCTGGCAAATTTGAGTGGTTTTCCTGCCACAAAAGTGGATGCCCACAAACAGTAACAGGAAAGTACCTCATTTTTCCACCCTCAGTCTGTGATGGTGCAGTTCATTCCAGATAAATCTACGATGTATGTGGCAAATACTTTCTCCCGTCTTGCACTTGTCTTTTCTACATGCCATATGGTATCTTTCATCATTTAGAAGTACTTCCTTTTTCTATAAACCTCTCAGTCATACAGCCCCTGCAGTGGGTTGAATGGTGGCCCCAAAAAGGTATGTCCGTGCTCCCACCACCATAGCCTGAAATGTGCCTTATTTGGGGAAAAGGGTGATGTAATCAAGTGAACAGTCTTGAGGTGTGATCATCCTGGATTACCCTGGTGGGCCCCGAATCCAATGAGAAGTGTCTTTATAGGAGACACACAATGGAGAAGACAATGAGAAGATGGGGCTCAAGTCCTCAACCGTCTTGGCCCGTAGGCTGCCTCCCCAGGCCCACCACCAGCCATGATGCTGTCCCATCTCTGCACATCCAGGCTTCCTCCTGACCCCTTTCTTTCCAGGGGCCCCCGTGGCCCACCCGACCAGAAGCAAATTCTCAAAATCCATGGCCTAAATGGTGAACAATGGCTGCGTGGATAGGAGTTGCCCTTGCCTGACACATGAGGGATGGGAGTAAATTAACCAGGACACAGGTAAGCAGAAAGGACAAATATTAGAATTACCTGTATTCTACTACTCAGAGCTATTTTAGGTATCTACCCTCTCTCACCCTTCTTCTTCTTCTCCCCAATCCCCTCTCTTTCTGTTGCCTCTCTCTCCCTCCCCTGCCTTCTTACTTTAAAATGGTATTATATATACTGTTTTGATCTTGAAGCCTAGGAAATGGTCTGTTTCGATTTTCAAGAATGCTGGCATAAAGAGGTTCACAGATTTCTCTCACGACTTTAAGACCACCACTATATTTGTAATCATGTCTCCTTTTCTTCCAAATATTGCTTAGTTGACCCTAAGCTTTTTTGCCCTTTGCTCAGTAAGTTGTGAGGTCTATTTATTTTATTAATTTAAATGAAGGACTAGCATTTGGTTGCTGGTCTATGTTGCTTACTTATTTTCTGCCGCAATAAAGTCTAGTCTCACCTTTACCACTTCTCCCTTCTACTGGTTTTGAGTTTGCTCTATTCTTTTCTTCTTCAATTGAAGTATAATTAAAATACAATGTTATGTTAGTTTCAGGTGCACAATATAGTGATTCAACAATTCTATACATTAATCACTGCTTATCATGTAAGTGTGCTCTTAATCTCCTTCACCCATTCCCCACCCCCCAACCCCCACCCCGCCACCTTCCTTCTGGTCAGTTTGTTCACTATAGTTAAGAGTCTGTTTTTTGTTTCTCTTTTTTCTTTGTTTGTTTTTTAAATTCTACATATAAGTGAAATCATATGTTACTTGTTTTTCTGAATGACTTACTTCAGTCACCATTACACCTTCTAGATCCATCTATGTTGTTGCATATGGCAAGATCTCATTCTTTTTTATGGCTGAGTAATATTCCATTGTATGTAAATACCACATCTTCTTTATCCATTCATCTATCAATGGACACTTGGGTTGCTTCCATATCTTGGCTATTATAAATAATGCTGCAACAAACACAAGGGGGCGTGTATCTTTTCAAATTAGTGTTTTTGTTTTCTTTGGGTAAATACTCAGTAGTGGGATTACTGGGACATAGGGTATTTCTATTTGTAGGTTTCTGAGGAAGCTTTATACTGTTTTCAACAGTGGCTGCTCCAGTTTGCAATTCCATCAACAGTGTACGAGGGTTCCTTTCTCTGCACATCCTCACCAACACTTGTTACTTCTTGTCTTTTTGATTCCAGCCATTTTGACAGGTGTAAGATGATATCTCATGGTTTTGATTTGCATTTTCTTGATGATTACTGATGTTGAGCATCCTTTCGTGTGTCTGTTGGCCACATGTATGCCTTCTTTGGAAAAGTGTCTATTCAGGTTTCTGCCCATTTTTATGGGCAGAAATAGATTTTGTATTATTTGTTTTGGGGAGTGTGTTGTTAACTTCTTTCTGTATTTTGGATATTAACCCTTTGTTGGACATATCTATCATTTGTTAATATCTTCTCATAATTCAGTAGGCTGCCTTTTTGTTTTATTGATGACTTCCTTTGCTATGCAGAAGTTTTTTTTTTTTTTTATTTTGGTGTAGTCCCAATAGTTTAATTTTGCTTTTGGTTCCATTGCCTTAGGAGACATATCTAGAAAAAAGGTTCTATGGCCAATATCAAAGAAATTATTGCCTGTGGTCTCTTCTAAGAATTTTACGATTTCAGGTCTCACATTTAGATCTTTAATCCATTTCGAGTTTATGTTTGTATACAGCATAAGAAAATGGTACAGTTTCATTCTTTTGCATGTAGCTGTCCAGTTTTCTCAGCTTCATTTATTGAAGATACTGTCTTTTCTGCATTGCATATTCTTACCTCTTTTGTTGTAGATTAACTGACCATATAAGTGTGGGCTCATTTCTGGACTTTCTATTCTGTTCCACTGATCTATGGGTCTATTTTTGTGCCAGTACGCTACTATTTTGGTTACTACAGCTTTGTCTTGAAATCTGCGATTGTGATACTTCTAGCTTTACAAGACAAGACTGCTCTGGCTATTTTGGGGTCTTTGGGGGTTCCATACAAATTTTGGGAGTATGTGTTCCAGTTCTGTGAAAGATGTTGTTGGTATTTTGGTAGGAATTGCATTAGACCTGTAGATTTCTTTGGGTAGTATGGATATTTTAGCAATATTGATTCTTCCAATCCATGAGCATGGAATATTTTTGCATTTGTGTTGCCTTCAACTTCTTTCATCAATGTTTTGTAGTTCTCACCTCCTTGGTTAAGTTTATTCTCAGATATTTTATTATTTTTGGTACAATTTTAAGTGGGATTGTTTCTTCTTATCCTGCTACTTCATTACTACTGTGTAGAGATGAAACAGATTTCTGTATATAATTTTGTATCCTGAGACTTTGCTGAATTCGTTTATTAGGTTTTTTTTTCAGTCTTCAGGATTTTCTGTATATAGTTTTTTCCCTAACTTCTAAAAAATAAACCTTAAAAAAGTAAAACACACTTACTTTTAATAATTTAACATATTTCCAAATATATGGATTTTGTTATTGATTTTTACCTTTACTTTTTTTTACATTTTTATCAGAGAAGAGGGTCTGGGAGAAGTGAATTCTCTGGTACTTGTTAAGACTTGCACGATAGCCTACTACAAACTCTATTTTTGTAAAGTCCATATGTGTTTGAAAAGAATATTTATTCTCTATCCATTGAGAATAAGACATTAAATTCTCCCATTATAATTGTGGATTTACCATTTCTCTTCAATTCTAGTTAATTTTTTATGTCATGTTTTTTAAGACTATCATGTGAAGTGCATCAAGTTTCATAAATGTTATGTACTTAATGAAATATTCCTTTTGTGATCACACACAACCCTCTTCATCCCTAATAATGCTTTTTGTCTTAAAGTCTGTCTTATATTTATAGTCTATATTAGTTATTTTGTTAATATTTTAGATTTTTTAAACTGATGGTGTGCCGGGGTATACCTTTTTATGCCTCTTCCCTTTCACCATATGTGTCATATTTCAGATTGGGATATTATAAGCAGAATGTAGCTGAATCTTCTACTTTCATACTGTATGAGAATCTCTTTTCCCATGAAAGTGTAAACCATTTATATTGAGATTACTAATACATTTGGATTTATTTCTACTGTTATATCTACTGTTAATTCCATCTAATGTTATTTGTTTCCTCTTTTTCTCCTTTTCTCCTTTCTATTACGTTGATTTTCTTCATTGTCTTTGCTTTCCCAAGCATGATCTGGCATTTTATGTTCTTTGTTACTTCTTTTAGTGGTTAACATGCATATTGGGATTAACACCTACTGATAACAGCTTTCCCCTCATCAACATTGTGTTAATTCCCTCTAATGGTCTATGTTATTATTGAGAGTGTTTTGGTTCGATCTTGGTTTGTAGCTGCAAAAATTATTCTTAATATTGTTCAGCCATAGTTTTAGCCACCCCCCGTGATGCGGTCTGCGACCTGCACTCAGACGAAAAGCCCTGAACACAGGAAATTCTGGGGCCATTTCCTTCCTCCAAGTGGCAACATCCCTCTCGTACCTCTTGGATTTGGTTGCAAATGGGGTGCTGTGCAGTAAATGGTTTTGTGTTGTGCCCAGAAAGTATACTTTTTATCTGCAAGAGGGTTGGTCCGATAGGAGATTACTTCGTCCATACCAGAGGCAGAATTCATTTACTATTTTTTAAGTTGACATTTGTATAGATTTATCCACATTTACAGATTTCTTTGTTCGTCATTGCTTCTTGTCTCTGATGTTTCCTCTCCTGTTAATTTTTTTTTAATTGCTGAACTTCTTGCAATTCTTCCCACAAGGAAAACGCTAGCAATCTTCATTTGCTGCAAGTGTCTATTTCATCCTTAAAGTGGAATGATGTTTTAAATGGGTATGGAATCCTAAGTTGACAGTTCTTTTCCAAAAGCACCAGATAATATTAAAAGAATTAGTCCTTTTTTTTTTCTGACATCAAAAGTTGTAATATGAAGTTTGTTAGTCTGATTATTCCTTTGTAGGAAATCTCATTTTTCTCACTGGTTACTTTTGAGAGTTTTTGTTTTGTTGTTGTTGTTGTTGTTGTTGTTGTTATTGTTGCTGTTGTTTTGTTTTTGTCTTTGGTGTTCCATTTGGTGTTCACCATAAAGTGTCTAAAAGAGGATTTTTTTGCATTGTTCTGCTTGGAACTGTTGGTAATTTTTTTTAAGCTTTCATTCATTTTATAGTATTTTTTAAAATTTCCTTTGAGAGAGAGAGCACATGCATAAGTTGGGGGGGGTGCAGAAAGAGAGGGAGAGAGAGAGAATCCCAAGCAGGCTCCGCACTGTCAGCATGGAGCCTTACGTAGGGCTTGAGCCCATGAACCGTGAGATCATGACCTGAGCCGAAATCACAAGTCAAATGTGCAACTGACTGAGCCACCCAGGAGCCCCAAAGTTTTCACTAATTTTAAAGAATTTTCCAATTATAACTTTGAGTGTCGTCCCCTGCTCTATTTTCTCTAATCAGTCCTTCCGGAATTCTATGCCAAGCCTTCCCTGTTCTTCCATGCCTCCTAACCTTTCTGTCCTCTCTTTGTATTTCTGAGATACATTCAGGACACATATTTCAGTTCTAGCTTCTAGTTTAGAAATTCTTTCTTCATTCACGTTTTCTCCAGTGTTTAACTCTTTTGAAATGTTACTGACTTTAACTTTCATTTCCAGAAGTTGTATTGATTTTTTTCCCACTGAAGTTTGCCTGTCTTCTCTCTTTTGTGCAAGTCAATACGAGTTCTATTGATTTTTTAAAATCTTTTTAATTATTTTAAACATACTTCCTTTATACCCTCCTTCCTGATTCTTATATTATCTTAAATTCTGAGAAGGAGTGCTAATTCCTCTACTGGATGTGTCTATTAAGTCTTACTCAGGGTGAAGTCTCTGCTTTCACGGTTTATCACTTTGATTGAGGTCCTCGTCAGCCAAGCTCACTCCTCCTGTGGTGCACCTGTTCTGTGCAGGTGTCATGGCAGAGCGGCTATGCACCTGCTTTCACGAGGCATCACAGAGAGGTTATTGATTCCAGACCAGGTTCATATTCACTTCTCAGCTTGGAGAATCCTGTGCCACATGAATAATAAGATTCGGATTTTCAACCCCATGTGTACTGCAGGATTGGGACTTTGAGGCTTGATTTCTTAATGGAGAGTTATTTTCTTCCACCCAGGGGTCTAGGCAAAGGTCACCTGCTTTGTAGTTCCCCTAAGCCAGTGAGTAGAAATTTCCCGGGTGCCCCCCTCACTAAGAGTGAAACCCTCCAATGCTGAAGGTTATACATGTGTCTCATTTCCCTCTGCTTGTCCTCCAGAGGCTCAAGCCACATCTCCTGCCCCCGTACAGAAATTAACACTGCAGTCACTAGCCGTCAGAGCCCGTAGCCCCTTCCTTCCCTTCTGACTAGGCTGACCACTCTGGTTTTACTTCCCTCTTTACTTCCACCCTCTGGGAGTTTCCCTTTTTACTTTTCCCCGACTTCAAAAAAAATTCAGATATACTCCACATGCCATAACATTGACCCTATTAAACGGTTTGAGTGGTTTTTAGTGCGTTCACAAAGGTGTGTAACCATCAGTACTATCTAATTCCAGAACATTTTCCTCATCCTCGAAAGAAACCCCATACCAATCAAGCAGCCGCTCCCCACTGTTGGCCTCCCCACCCAGCCCCTGCCAACCACTCGTCTACTTTCTGTTTCTATGGATTTGCCTATTCTGGACATTTCATACACATGGAATCATTCCACATGGGGTCTTTTGTGTCTGGCTGCTTTCTTTGCACATGTTCAAGGTTCATTTATATTGTAGCATGTATCAGCACTTCATTCCTTTTTACTGCCAAAGAATATTCCATTTGCGGATGCACCATATTTTATTTACCCGTTCATACAACGGATGGTCATCTGGGCGGTTTCTACCTTTTGGCTATTACAAACAATGCTGCTGTGAACATTCATGTGCAAGTTTTTGTGTGAATCCATATTTGGAATGCCGGGGGTGGAATTGCTGGGTCGTATAGTAATGCTATGTTGAAGCCTCTAAGACAGCGGCCTCTCTTCCAAATCACTACATCATTTTACATCGCCACCAGCAATACATGAGGGTTCCAGTTTCTCCACATTCTCACCGACGATTGCTATTGTCTGTCTTTTTAATTATCGCCATCCTAGGGACAGTGAGGTGGTATCATATTGCGGTTTCCATTGCATTTTCCGAATGACGGATAACGTGGAACACTTTTTCATGTACTTGTTGGCCAGTGGTACATCTTCCTTGGAGAAAAGTTTATTCAAACCTTTTGCCCTCTTTAAAGTTAGACTATTGGGGCAGCACCTGGGTAGCTGTTGGTTGAGCATCTGATTCTCGGTTTCGGCTCAGGTCATGATCTCATGGTTCATGAGTTGAGCCCAGCGTCGGGCTCTGGGCTGACAGTGTGGAGCCAGGCGCTTGGGATTCTCTCTCTCTCTCTCTCTCTCTCTCTCTCTCCCCCTCTCTCTCTGCCCTTCCCCTGCTTGCACTCTCTGTCTCTCTCAAAAATAAATAAAACAAAAATAAATAAACCTTAAAAAATAAATTAATTAAAACAAAAGAAGATAAATTTATTTGGCTTTTTCTGTTGCTGTTTATAAGAGGTTTTTTTTTTATGTATTCTGGACATAAGTCCCTTACCAGACACATGATTTGCAAATATCTTCTCTTTCTCATATTAAATCTTGTATTTTATTAGTGTTTTTTGGACAAAGAAGGATTGCACTAGCTTATCCTACCTTGCTACTAGAGCTGGAAATTTATGTACAGTTTTATAACTTCATTTTTCACTTAACAGCAATGTATCATAAACATCTTTCCATAACAACTCAGGAGTGTTTGCAGGACAATTTTCAGGTGTCCTAAGCTGGCTTAAACACCTGCCAGGATATGAGCAGGACTAACTGGTCTGCATAACAGTGCCCAATACTTCTTTGTTGCTTAAATACTGGGGAGATGGGGGAGGCTGAATCCAGAATTAGAAGGGGATGCTACATCAGGCCAGCTGATCAGTTATACTTGGCTGGCCAAAGTATTTACAGGGAAACAAGTAGAGGTTTTTTGGTTTTTTTTCCCTTAAGGCATGAAGAGTTTGTTCTCTAGGCTCTCAGATTTAGAGCAGAAGCTAAGTCATTGACAGCTCTGACATCTGTAAACAACATAAGAACAGTCTCAGCAATTGACCAGCTTCTATTGATATTTCAGAGACACTAAATTAAATGGGATGAAACATCCAGGAAGGAAACTCTTTGGGGATCAAAAGAGCTCTGTGAAGTCAATCCACAGGATCACTTGAGCTTGATGAGTTTTGTTTCCTGATACACAGGGCTGCAAACTCCAATGGCATTTTAAAAGTGAGTATCTAATAAGAAAACTGTACCAAACCCTCCAGAATTTGTTCTAAGCAAATGGAGTGTCTTGAACCAGAGGCTGAGTGGAGGAGTAGCATGCCCTTTTCTGGAACCATCTCTCATTTATCGCATTCTATGCCCTGTAGTACCTCAAGGAGAAAGACATCGAACATAATTATACAGGAGAACTTGCAGCAGCTGGTTGCAGAATCAACCAAGAATCATGCAAGACCAGGTACCTGCTTTGACATGTCCTGGGAAGCACCAGGCCCCAAATGGTTAGCCGTGTGGGAAAGAGGGATGGGTCAGAAGCTAGAGGGCATAGCTGAGCTCAGCCACTTACCAACAGCCCCATCCTTTTGGAGTGGCAGTAACAATTTCTACTTTCTAGAGTTGCCTCAAGATTTTAAATGAGCAAAGCAACAATAAGGAAATACTAGTTATTCATTTGGATTAGCAAGAAACCCAGTGGGGTCTGAGTATCTGTAACACTGAGTCACCTCGTTTGTATGTCAGGAAGGTTTTTGTGCTCATATCTGGACAAGAATGCTCAGCACTCACTTGTTGCTCGAGTACAGGGAACAGTGGGTGCAAAGTGACATCTCGTGGTTTTGAGTTGCCTGTTCCAAATGACTAAGGATGTTGACCGTGGTTAGTCTGGTTTTTAGCAATGGCATCCAACATCTGGTGTAGCCCCCTCCCAACTACAACGTACATCTGAAAAGCTTAGCAACATTTTATGGTTTCTCTGTCCACTGCCACGCAAACTCTGATTGGTTGGTAGACGGTGAAGCACCATGTGTTGAGAGGAGGCACACAGGCTCAATGGAGCTAGAGAGTCATGATAAGTTAGCCGTGTCTGTCACAGGTGTAGCAGGGAGAAGGGATGGCATATGTCACTTGCTTTCTATCAAAGGGACAGAGTTCCGATCCATAGCTATGAGCTGTCACTTCATGGTCACAGACACTATTGCTTAGCTTGCCAATTATTCACTCAATTCACACTTATTGAGCACCTACTATTCCAGGCACTAGGAATAGAAAGAAAACAAGACATTGTGCCTCACTTCATGAAACACGTCCTGTAAAAAAAATTGGTACACATCACATACCGTCATTTCCATAAAAGAGAAATAATAGCACACCTAGTATATAAAAACAGTTGCCTTAGTCCCCTCTCCCAGGTATAGGCTGTTGGAACTATGCCTCTTTCTTGCTTTTTCATGGCCTCCTCCAGGTAGCAAAGGGGGCTGGAAGCCTGGAAACTACATCTCCTAGACCCTCTTGCCTGCTGGTGTTGGTTGGACTCTGCCAATGGGAGGCATTTGTGTGAGACCGGAAGGTGGGAGGGAGACGCCATTTTTCTGTTTTATGTTACAGTAGAGGCAGGTGACCGTCGGTGAATGTGGCTTCTTGGTCTCCTTTTTGCAGTGGGTGCTCCTTCAGCAGCAAGGTGACAGCAGCAGTGACTCCATCAAGCGCAGGCCTGCGGGATCTGAGTTGTACTTTTTCTTTTTTTTCTCCACCCAGCCCTCCAGGCAGAAGCAGCGCCTATGGTGACTGATCTCTGGGGAACATCGCTTTCTTCCTGTTGCTCTATGATCTCTTCCAATACTTTTGTAGCCAATCCTGAATTTAAAAGCCTCTGTATGAAATATTAAGAGGGCTTCTGTTTCGATGGGACCCTCACTGACACATCTGCGGACAGTGGAAGCCGCACACTGTCATATCCAGAGAGTTTTTTGAAGTCCCCCTTCCATCTGACCTTCTTGACATCGGCTCTCTTGACCACTCTGCTCTCTGGCTACGGATCTCCTCTCCAGATTAATTCACGTTTCATTACGTCTTCCTCAGAGGTTTCTCCTTTCGCATCATCTTCTTCTACATTCCCCCTTTGAGAAATGGAGCCCCATGTGCATCACAGATGACGCTCATGTGCTGGTAGTTCTCACACGTTTGGTCCCCTCTGGTCTCCTAAGCTTCAGATTAGGGTTTGGAGCAGCCAAGATCTCCAGGTTGTCACCTTAGGTGAGACTGAACTCCGACTCTCTGAAATTATAGTTGTTACTTCCATCCCCAGATATCTCCCCAAAGAGCACCAACTTCTATCCCGAGGCCCCTCTGGAATCCTCAGAGCCATCCCCGACTCTTCCTTACTTTTGTTCGTAATTGCACCCCAAATCTTACCGATTTTGCCACTACAATACCCCTTAAACGCACTTCCCCTTAGCTTGGGCCCTCAGCCTCAGCAGCCCGCACGGCCGCGTCAGACTCTATCTACTCCAAGCCCCCTGCAACAATACATAGTGACCAGCCCCGAAAACACACGTGGCTGCCCTTCACCACTACTTAGAGGGGCGTGATGATGACTTCCGACCGTATGGCACTCCCTTGAGCTGCAAAGACCAGTCTGTCCCCAGGCCGGCTCGTGCTCTCTCCCCTACGTGGGGTGTCTTTCCCCGCTACCTTCCCGGCACACTTCTTTTCCTTCCAGACCCACTTCAGGTGTCGCCTTCCCTTCTGCGTTTCCAGTTCTGACAGGCATGACTAGCACTTTGTGCCTCACTCTCTCAGGGCACTCACCACGCTGGATTTTAATCATTTGTTCATGTCCCTTCTACAGGACAATGAGTTCCCCAGAGAGGAGGGCACTGGTGGCTTCCTTTCTCCCCGGCACGGAAGGCCTGGCCTGGATTGCATGTTTCAGTGTGTACTTTTTCTTTCCAAGCAAGTTCTGCCACCGGGCCGGAGATTACAGTCAAACAAGAGCACTGGCCAGCTGAATATAAAAACCTCCGGACAATCAATTGCTTAGGCTTCCACCGTTATGGAGAACCCGTATACAAAACAACCAAACACCTGACCAACTCTTACTCTGCATCTGTGAATTCTGATTATGCAGGTCAAGACGTTCTGCTTTCTGCTGCTTACAATTCACCGAAGAGAAAGCACCAGAGGAAAGTTAAAAGAACGCAAAACACATATAATGAGGGAACGGATAGGATTCTTCTTTTTTATTTCTGAATAAGAGAGAGTATTTCAGTATCTGGAAGGTTCTTACTCATCATTCAAATATATGCAAATAAAAGTTTCTCTGTGGTTGAGCACAGGCATCGCTTCTGGAGCTAGTCAAAGCTGCAGGCCATCGCATCCACAGAAACAGACACTTTTTCCTGAGAGATTTTTCTTCTTGCTGTTCAGCTAGTTGATATAGATCTGACCTTGAGCAAGAAAACTCTCCCATGAGAAGTGGAACTGTCATCACTCTCCAGGCTGTTGTGAATGAAACAGAAATGTTCCAGACTTCGTTCTCTCTCAGTTACCTGGGCTGGACACAGGCTCAGAAAGTCTCTACATTGCGGACCATCACACGTATTCTGACATTTAATGCATCGTGCACTGTATGTGAACACCTATTTCAATTCTATGAATATTTGATTTCTCCATCTAGAAGAAGTCACTGTTTAGGTCAGCTTGCAGAGAGATGCCAAATTTCACTGGTGATGCGGCGTAGATGTGAAGGCGCTTACCCCCCTAATGCTCATGCACAGCTGAGTCTCCTGACCTGGGTCTCCCCTTTCATACTACATAGTGAACTACCTTCTCCAAATCTGAATACAAAAAGGAAACTATTGGGAAACTTACAGAAACATGTTGTAAAGCCTCTTACAATATTATATTTCTTAGACCCAAATGTAAGACAGGAAGCCATCAAAATCCTAGAGGAGAGAACAGGCAGAAACCTCTTTGACCTCGGCTGCAAGAACTTTTTACTTGACATATCTCCAGAGGCAAGGGAAACAAAAGCAAAAATGGACTACTGGCACTTTATCAAAACAAAAAGCTTCTGCACGGCAAAGGAAACAATCAGCAAAACTGAAAGGTAACCTACTATAGAATGTGAGACGATATTTGCAAATGACATACCAGACAAAGGGTTAGTATCCAAAATCTATAAAGAACTTATCAAACTCAACACCCAAAAAACAAATAATCCAGTGAAGAAATGAGCAAAAGACATGAATAGACGCTTCTCCAAAGAAGACATCTAGATGGCTAACAGACACATGAAAAGATGCTCAACATCAGTCATCATCAGGGAAATACAAATCAAAACTACAATGAGATACCACCTCACACCTGTCAGAATGGCAAACATTAACAATTCAGGCAACAACAGATGTTGGCGAGGATGCGGAGAAAGAGGATCTCTTTTGCACTGTTGGTGGCAATGAAAACTGGTGCAGCCACTCTGGAAGACAGTGAGGAGGTTCCTCAAAAAATTAAAAATGTAACCACCCAACAACCCATCAATCCAAAGGATACAAAAATGCTGATTTGAAGGGGTATATGCACCCCAATGTTTATAGCAGTGCTATTGACAATAGCCGAGGTATGGAAAGAGCCCAAATGTCCATCAACTGATGAATGGATAAAGATGTGGTATATATATATATATATATATATATATATATATATATACACACACACACACACACACACACACACACACACACACAATGGAATATTACTCAACAATGAAAAAGAATGAAATCTTGCCATCTGCAACAATGTGGATGAACTAGACTGTATTGTGCTAATAATAAGCAAAGTAAGTCCGTCAGAGAAAGACAAGTATCATATGGTTTCACTCAGATGTGGAATTTAAGGAATGAAACACATGAACACAGGGGAAGGGAAGCAAAAATAAGATAAAAACATAGAGGGAGACAAACCAAAGAGACTCAAATACAGAGAACAAACAGGGTGCTGGAGGGGAGGTGGATGGGGGAATGGGCTAAATGGGTGATGGGCATTAAGGAGGGCACTTGTTGGGATGAGCACTGTGTGTTATATGTTAGTGAGGAATCACTAAATTCTATTCTTAAAATCACTATTACACTATATGTTACCTAACTTGGACTTAAGTTAAAAAAATAAGATAAATATTATATTTCTTTGACATCTCCCATCCCAGAGCAAAAGGGAAGTCCAGACTTCCTTTCTTCAGTCACGCTTCCATAAAAGGAAAGGCAATCACCTTTGCGAAATGCCTGCTACGTGTGAGGCCTTTGGCAGAACTGATCCCTCCAAAACGTTTTTGAGGCCGAGAAGGAGGGGCCTCCACACTTCTCTCAGGCTGCTTGCTAGAGGGTGTTGGCAGGTGTCGTGTTCTGTACTTGGACGATGAGCAACCCGTGGACATGAGTGGAATCCTTTGCTCGCAGGGCATCTAGAAGCGTGGCTTGCCCACGTGAGCACTTGATGACAATGTGATGGTTACGATGGTGTCAGAGAGGATGTGTGCAGCCGGTTGCAGACCATGTACAAGTACCAAAACTACAAATCAGAAAAATCAGAGCGGCCCCGGGAAAGTAATTATTCTACATATAAAGTATATTATTTGATGTATTCTCAGCTTTTCCTGGATGCCTTTACCATACCTGCAACTGACACTCCACATCCAGAATGTGTGTGCTCAAGGAAAACCTTATCTTCTGGTACAACCCTTCTCATCCCACAGGCAGGTAAATAGGTGCAAACTAACACGTGCAAGGTCCCGTAGCTGGTCACCTGTCTGCTCGTGTCATTAATGACCACCCTTCACTTGAAATTTAATCACTGCCTGGTGGGACTGGTCACAAAACAGTTCGCCTTGGACCAAAGGCAACACCGGTTCAGAAAATTCAAAAGGTAGGGCGCCTGGGTGGCTCAGCTGGCTAAGCATCTCACTTCGGCTCAGGTCATGATCTCATGGTTGGTGAGTTCAAACCCCACGTTGGGCTCTGTGCTGACAACTCGGAGCCTGGAGCCTGCTTTGGATTCTGGGTCTCCCCCTTTCTCTGCCCCTCCTCCGCTTGTGTTCGTTCTCTCTTTTTCTCTCAGAAATAAATAGACGTTAAGAAAAAAAAAGAAAATTCAAAAGGTATAGGTAAAGAAGTACAAATTCTATTTTTAGAAATAAACTCAATTGAATAACTTAAACTGGTATAACTGTTGAAACTATCATGTCTCTAAAAGTTAAGTAATACTAGGTAAGGATAAATTGGTATTAAACGCAATTAAATATATGGATTCAAATACAAAAGGAACTTTAAAAAACATCTCAAAATATGTCAGTTCAAAACATGTCTCTATCACCTATTAGAGACACTAATTGTTGTGTTCACTAATCCCATATGAATGTTCAAAAAGGTTTTCTTGCCAAAATAGAGTATCTCTAACTAATCTGAACAATTTCTACCACTTATGCTAACTTACACTCTAAAAATATACTTTACACATGTCTCCAACAAAAAGGAAATTATTTAGTTCATTCCTCTTTATTCTTGGAAAATTCATTCTTCATTCATTCATTCATTCATTCATTCACCCAACATGGTTAAAGCTCCCATTCTGTGTCTGGCTCTCTGCCAGGTTGTGGGGACATCAAGTAAATCATAGCTCACAGCCTTGAAGAGGAGACAATACAAAGACCAGGGAGCTACAGAATAATGTCCGAGGTGCGACGGACAAGGGTATAAATTTCCAGGCAGCAGACGGGGAGAGATGGAGTTTGGTCTCATAGAAGCTGTGGGGCTTGAGCGAGGTCTGGAAGGATGCACAGGAGTTTGCCAGCAGGAGGATGCAGGGAGATCTCCCCCCAGCTTTACCGAGGTATAATTAACAAAACTGCAATATATTTGTAGTGTACAACATAATATTTGTAAGTATCCATTGTGAGGGGATTCTCAACCACTGAGTTAATTAACATGTCTAACACCTCATATGTTAACCTGTATTTTATTTTATTATTTCTATTTTTGGTGAGAACACTCGCGTTCCACTCTCACAGCCAATTTCAATTATGCACTGCATTATTATCAACTACAGTCACCTGGTTGTACATTAGAGCCTCAGAGTACAACCATTAATCTTATTACTAGAAGGCTGTATCCTTTACCAATCTCTCCCTATTTCCCCGACACTCAGCCCTTACTTTTCTATTCTCAGTTTCTACGAGTGGTCTTTTTTATGATTCCACATGTAATGATACCCTGTGGTATTTGGAAGAAGGTATTGTAGGTGGGGAGGCCACCTTCCACAAAACTGCAGGTACATAACTGAACAGAGTCTGAGAAGGAGGGAGTTGTTGGTTTGGTGTCTGGAGTAAGAAATGGAGGGAGGGGAACAAGCCAGAGGTGAGGCTTGTGGCTGGTCTTAAAGGGCCTTGGAAGCTACGGAAAGAATGAGCATTTGTGGGGCAACTGAGTGGCTCAGTCAGTTAAGCATCCGACTCTGGATTTCAGCTCAGGTCATGATCTCACAGTTCATGGGTTCGAGCCCTGCACTGGGCCCTGCACTGACAGTGCTTGCTTGGGATTCTCTCTCCTTCTCTCTGTGCCCCTCCCCCACTCATTCTCTCTCTTCTCTCTCTCTCTCTCAAAAAAAAAAATAAACTTAAAAAAAAAGATTTGTAAAAGTAAATAAAAAGAAGACAATGATGGTCTTCACCAAGGTGAAATCTGCTTCAAAAAGGGAACTCGTGACCCAAGAGAGTAGATTAGAAGGTGCTAGCTGACTTAGGGGAGGGAAGCTGGCTGAGACTTTTGTCACAGGGATGGTTACTGAGGCTGAGACTATAAATGAAAACCAAGGCAGTGGGACTCAAGAAGAAACTAATTTGAGAAATTTTTAAAAAGCAGGCCTCATAGAATGTTGGGATTCATAGAAGCCAAAGATGGCAAACGGGTTTCTAGCACGGATCACCAGGTGGGTGATGGGTACTGTTATTTGCGATCATTTCCTTCCTTCTTCTCATGTTATTTATCTTTTATAACCACCTTATCGATTTGGTTGTCCCTGATGTTAAAGGCATCACAGCTGGAAGTGAGCTCTTTTAGGAATCCCAGGATTGCTACACTTCCATGGCCTGCAGGAGGCATGAATGCTGGGAGGGAAGCGGACAAAGGGCTCATCCCGCCCAGGCCCGGACCAGGGAGGTGGCGGTGGGAGCAGAAGGGCTGACACGGGTGGGAGTCACGTCGTGACAAAAACATCCGAGAGGATCTGGGGCCTAGAATATCAGGATATAGGAAATGGGGGATCCAAAGACCACCACTGTCTTCCCAGCTTTCATGGCTCACTGACAAAAGGCCCTTGGTGTGTGCATGAAGAAATCAGTCACGTTGAGGACGGGTGAGCATATGGTGAGTCTAGGTCTGGCTCACTAACTCCAAGCAAGGAATAGAACACGAAGTGACCGAGTGTAGCAGGTGACAAGAAAGCACACCGGACCTCTGGGAGGATATTTCTGAGGGTGAAAGAACAAAAGCAGAGTGCTGAGGACTGGGGCACATCAATAGTCAGGGAAAAAAGGGGGAAAACAGTCGTGGACGAAACTAAGACATCAGAGTGTCGGTAATGTAGTAACATAGTGGCCAAAGAAGGGGTGTCCTCGGGGAAGGGACAGAAAATGGTAATCCATACACACCTTGCTGGGCTAGGACCGACACATTTCACTCGGCAAAGAGAAAGCTTCCAGTTTAAAGTTCACACAGGTCTCAACTGTGTTAGAACTCACTGCATGAAAAATTCATGTCTTCCCGTTTGGAATTTACTCTGTTACCTGAAAGGACCATGAAAATTCACAGGAACACCCAACTCCAAACGAGTTGGGTCACAAATTAGTGAAAGACAATGAACAAAAAAGCTTCGATAAGGTGATTACTCGTTAGGCTAAGTGGTGAGAAATAAAATGGATTAAAAAAAATTTTTTTAACGTTTATTTATTTTTGAGAGAGATAGAGACAGGATGCGAGTGGGTTAGGGGCAGAGAGAGAGGCAGACACAGAATCCAAAGTAGGCTCCAGGCTCCGAGCTGTCAGCACAGAGCCTGATGCGGGGTTCAAACACATGAGCTGTGAGATCATGACCTGAGCCAAAGTCGGATGCTCAACCGACTGAGCCACCCAGGCGCCCCGAAATAAAATGGATTTTAATCTGCTAAACTAAAAACCAAATACACTCTTCCCCTCAACAACTCGCAAAACGTGGCCCCATCTGGAAATTCCCAGAGTAAATAATTCCCTTGTCCAACACTACTCACATTCAGGGGAAAAGAACGGTATGTCTTTTGTCTCAGATTCTCTACCGTTTGCCAGAAAATCAACCTGATTAAGTGGAATTGGGAAATTACGCACGTATCTTCATCAGCAAAACTTCTGGTGGTTAAGTATTCAAACAAAAGGAGCAGAGGTGCAAATATGTATAGAAGATATCCAAAAGAACACAGTCATTAGTCTGTAGGGTTAGGTTTGAGAACTGACTCGTCTGCCAATAGTCTGCCCCTCCCTGGGCAAGTCACTTATCTTAATCAGAACCCAGCTTGCTCAGATATTCAACAAAGGGATCGAACCCAATAAAGGTTATGAATAAGTTCAGTTTATATATTTGTTTCAGTTTGTGTCTTTGTCTGTATCTCCCTCTGTATCTATCTCATGGACTGGGAGTGGCCATCTGGAAGCTTTATTAAGCCCATATTAAGATGGGTTCTGAGAGCACATCTAAACACTCTGGAAAAGAGCGCCATGTTTGATTAATGACGTCTGCTCTGCTCATAGATATGTAAGACAGTGCGAGCTAGCGTTTGGCTTTGCTTCTTGTGTAATTTCTAAGTTCCCTTCCAGCTTTAAAGTTGTACAGTCTACGAATATATGTCCAACAACTTCAGTTGCTTTGGATGGTGAGTTCCAAAGGGAGAAATCACACATGACAGAAATCCAAAGTATAGCATTCCATCTCTGTAATTATGTCAATGAAGGAAACTGCATTTCTAGTTCGAGAAATCATTGCAACGTGTACCTTGTACATACCCTCTTAGAATCTCAGTTTTCCCATCTGGAGAAGGTAACACCTGGACCTCCCCATCAGCCTGGTCCAACTCTTTATAAGAAACCTGACTGGACCATGAAATACAGTACAATCTGTAACCTGACTGAGAGACACCGATTTTAACTGGGTGCACTCAAGGTTAGTGTACATTAATAAGATGTGAGGAGGTGGGGGACATTTAAATATAGTAATTCTGAGCTGTCAATATCACAGTTGTGTTAGCCCAGGCTCCAGAAGCAGAGTCTGAGATGACGATTCTCTTGAAAATACTTCCCTCAGGACACAGGATGTAAGATACACTGGACAGGGCAAGAGCAAGGTCTCAGCAGTCTTCTCCAGCCTGATCCCATGGGTGCTTTGCAGCAGGAATCATTCCAAAGTCACCCCATGTTGTAGCATGACCCCATGTCACCTGGGAGCTGGCAGAGATCCTCCCTTGGGGTGGGGTAGAGGCAAAAAGGAGGCAGATCCAATTAGGTAGAGGGCAGTTGTTTGGAAAACGGGCTACAGCAGCTGGGGGATGGGTAGGCCTGGCAGTGACCGGGACCTGGGTGGGACACTACGAGTAGCTATGAAAATATTGGAACAGAGATGTTCTGTAGGAAGACACAGAGATCTGAAACGCAGAGGAGAAATCTGGGCATAAAATGAAAGTATAGAAATTGTCAGCATAGAGATGGGAATGGGTGAGATTATCTGACAAGAGAGGGCAGACGTAAGATAAAAAGGAATCTGGGACCAAGCCATGTATCTATCTGTATGGATGGCAGACAAGGTAGGAAGAATCCGGGCTGGAGGGAGGAAAAATTCTTCAAGGACAGCACGGTCACCTTTGCCCAATTCCACCAAGAGCTCAAGCAATTGAAGACCCAAAAGGTGTCCCACCACAGTTACTCCGATCAGTGACCTTTGAAGGCACACTTGCAGTGAGGGGTGAGGAGGGAAGCCAGCCAGGCAGCAGTGAAGAATGGCTTGTGAGATAAACTCTCCTTAGCGGGATGTAAAAACAGGTATGTGATGATGGTAGGTAATAAGTGTCCTGTCTTAAATGCGTCGCTTATTAGCATCGCAATAATGTCTTTAAAAGATACGAAGTACAAAACCAGATCGACTGCCAAGAGCATGCATGCATAGACGCCCACATGGTGGAGACGCGTGGAGGGCCCGGGGCTGGGTGAGCAACCCGCCGTGGCTGTCTCACCGGGCCATGCTGCTAAACTAGCTGTGCGGTGCCCACCCTCTGGCACAGGGTCCAGCTCCCTCGGAGAGGGGGATGCAGGGGCCCCTAGACCTCCCCTCTTCCGTCAGTGCCCTGCCACGTGACTGCCGGCCCCAGAATCCACGTCCACTGGGCAGGTGCTCTTGGAATGCTATTGTCACAAGCCTCAAATGTCGCTCAGGCTCATGCGTTGAGCCTGCCGGTGATTGGGCCTTGCTCCCCGGGGCTCTTGGGTAGGCTGCAGTGGCCTACAAAAAACCTGAACAAATTTATAACCGAACTCTCACCTGCAGCCTGACTTTCTCAGACCAACCTAACCACTTCCAGAGCAAATCACGTAAGCCAGAACTACCCTGCAGAGTTCCACGAGAAATCAGCAAGGGTCAGGGTGCCTGCATGGCTCAGTAGGCTCAGGTCACGATCTCGTGGCTCGTGGGTTCGAGCCCTGTGTCGGGCTCTGTGCTGATAGTGTGGAGCCTACTTGGGATTCTCTCACTCTTCTTCCCTCTCTGCCTCTCCCCTGCTCTCACTCCCTCAAAATCAATCAATCAATCAATCAATCAATCAGCAATGACAACATGCAACTTTGAAAGGTAGGGTTTTCCTTCAGTTGTGCTTATAAAATGGACCCATGGAAAGTTAAAACCATCTCTTTCATTCTTAGAGATATTTCCACTCACAATCAAATCTCTGAGGGGAAAGAAGAACAGAATGAATTCTGCTACTACAGTGTAAAGCCTTGACAGTTTTGTTTTTGTTTTTGTAAAGAAGTGCCTGCCTTATTAAGCTTTGAGTGGGGAGGGATTCATCTCAAAGACGCAACATGTTGCCAGGCCACCTTCCCCTACCGAGGCAGCTTTGTCTGAGAGATGTCGCTTGATTTTGAGAGCTGACCATTTGGGCCACTTGTTTTTTCTCTTCCTTTGCTTTACATTCCCACTCCTAAATTTTAAATTCACCAAGAGTGAGCCTGAGAAACCCTAGGCCCCCACCCTTGACCCCAGTAAAAGGAGAAGCCTGGCCCCTATGTGCATGGGCCCCAGTGCCCTCACTCGCCTTCTCCCTCTCTCTCCCCATGGCCTGGCTGTGTGGTCCCAGGTGTGCTACGTAATTTCCAGGTCTTGTAGGTATAGACCTCTATTTTTTTCAAAGTTTCCTGATGGCTGTTGACAACGGGCATCCTGCAATCAAATACAAACCACAAGGGTTACCACAAGGGGTAATACTATTTTGGAAAGGGGAGATGTCTGTCGGAAGCTCACTGGGGCCCACGGAGGTGCCCCCAGGCATTTTTAGCCAATAGTATTACTATGGATAGGCTGAGACAGGCACCAAACAGCTACTCTATAAGGATTACCCAACTCTGGTGGGCACAAGTCCTGGGCAGGTGACCTGGGTGATCCAGACTAGGACAGGTAGGGAGCAGGAGAGCCCAGACTCTCTGACTCGACAAAGGGGTGACCATATAACTCAAGCGTGGACAACAGTTGTACCAGACAGCCAGCATTGCAAATCCTCCGATTTTTCAGTCAAAGCTCTTGATTGAATTTTTATGAAAGCCCTCCAGTTTCAAAATACTGTAGGGATCAAACAAAATGTGTATAGTCGGGTTAAGGTCTGCGAAGGTCACCAGTGTTTTAAACCCCACGTAACATGCTTGACTTGTTAGACCTGCCCAGGAAGAAGGAAACTACCATAGGCCAGAGGGCGGGAGGAAGGGGCAGTGGGGGGAGCTCCTCACTGTACGGGCAAGGGAACTAAGGTCCAGGAGAGGGGCGCCTGCCCAGGGAGCAGTGGTCTCTGGGTGGAGGTCCACACTGTCCCCTGCAGAGGACAGGTTCTTCCCACTGTCCCCTGTTTCCTTCAGAACCACACTAATGGTGGTAATTTTTCTGTCTCCAAGACTCCAGGGACTTTGCTAAATGCTTTCAGGGAAAAACAAAACAAAACAAAACAAAAAAAACATGCAACATAACGGTCAAAGAAACTTAAAAGCCTTATTTCGGTAAATTACGTGTACTGTTTCATATTTAAAATGTTGGTTTATTATTATTTTTTGGAGCTTTCTTTGGCACAGGGATAAAACCAAAATAAATTCTACCAAAGGAGCATTCT
Organism: Prionailurus viverrinus; assembly: GCF_022837055.1. Taxonomy (NCBI): domain Eukaryota; kingdom Metazoa; phylum Chordata; class Mammalia; order Carnivora; family Felidae; genus Prionailurus; species Prionailurus viverrinus. The sequence goes on along the minus strand of NC_062569.1, from coordinate 7,783,059 downwards.
GAGACAATATTTTGGTCTTGGGAATTTTGGAAATGTATACAAATCACTCATAATTTTGCTCATATGGGTAAAAATGTCGAAAGATCTATTTAATTAAATGAGATCCCTAAATCATCACATGGTTTCACAGAAAAGCAAACTCAAAAAACAGTTTCTTATAAATATCTTCCCCAACACCGGCGTCTACAAGATGTCCTAAGAGATCTATGTTTTCCTCTCTTTATGAAAATAAGATTAGGTTGTGAATAAATTTAATGCTCATGTTACATCAATAGATTCTAGTGCTTCTGGTAGTGGGGCCCAATACAGTAAGAGCTGTGTTTAGAATATGAACCAGACAAGGATGAGAAAAGAGGTGAGAATTTAAGCAACCCCCTTTTTTTTTAATTAATAAGCTGGTCCCCAGCTCTCAAGTTCACCCACCTGCCCAAAATGACCGCGGGTAACCTCTACAGGTTCACAGAACCGTCAAAGATGCTGGTTCCATCTAGTTGCCCAGAGACCATGTGTCGTAGAGGCAGGCAGCTCTCACCTTCCTAGCTTACAGATCAGGAAACTGAGGCATGGAGAGGTTAGGAAACTTGTTCTGTCCCACAAAGCTCATGAGTGGTGGAACCTGGGGCTGAATGCAGACGTCCCACCCAAAACCCCGGGTTCCCTTTCCCACAGTAGACCACTGCCCATGATTGGTAAGGAAACCATGGCTGGCCATGGAAAACACTGAAAAGGTTCTTTCTTTGCAGTAAGATGCTGCTGGGTGAGGGCCCATGTTCTAATCTTGGAGCACGATTTCAGAGAACTGGGAATGAGAACCCTCCAGTCTTGAACCTGCAAACACAGAGCTCAGGCTCCTAAGATCTGGCATAGCGTTTTGTGAACTGCATCCGTGGTCTCTCTCCTTCCGCAGGAAATAAAAGGTTTCTGCCTTCTGGAAGAGACCACTTTGCACACTGGTCTGTCCACATGCACTACAGAAGGAAGACACTTTAGGGTTCTTCCTTCTCCAGGGTGGCTACTGAGGGTAATGAAAGGAAGTACAAAAGTGTGATTTTTCCTGTTAACTTGGCATCCTGCCTGTTCCACCCCTACCTCCTCCAAGGACATGCAACAAAGAAAGATGTGAGGAGGGGGACACTGGGTCACCAGAGAGAAGCTGTACAGGCAGAAAACAGAGAAGGGGGGGGCAGCAAGTAGCAGCAGTGTCGGCAGGAGAGACAAAAGGGAAGGGCAGACAACTTGAGAAGAAGCAGGACAGGGAAGGCTGGGGAGTGTGATACAGGCAACTTTGGGAAGACCAAATCATTGGATTCTCCACTTGGAGATACCACCGTGGCCGGCAGTATTCCAGGGCTTCTGTGGCTGCTGGGTTTTATTTCATTTTTAACACACTTCACTATTTATGAAATCGTAAGAAAAAAAAAAAAACCAGGATCACATTCAAACCCGTTATATACTCTATATTTTCTTCTGACTTTTTGAAAATGTTAATTTTTTTTTTTTTTAATTTTTGACAGAGAGAGCGTGAGCAGAGGGGAGGTGCAGAGAGAGAGGGACAGAGAATCTGAAGCGGGCTCTGCACGGACAGCAGAGAGCCTGATGCGGGGCTCGGAACCCACAAACTGCGAGCTCGTGACCTGAGCCTTAGTCAGGCGCTCAACCAACGGAGCCAGCCAGGCATCCCCTGAATTTCTTTTTTTTTAATTGAAGTATAATTGACACACAAGTATACTTAGGTGAGTTTCTGGCGTACAACGCGGGGACTCAACAACTTTTGTTAGGCTGTGCTCACCACGAGGGTAGCTACTGCCGGTGCCCGTCCAGCCCTCATACCGTTGACAATATTCCCGGTGCTGTGCCTTTCGTCCCCACGATGGACTCATTCCACAACTAGAAGCCTGTATGTCCCACTCCCCTGTACCCCTCTTGCCCCTTCCCCACCTTCCTGCCCACTGGCACCACCAGTTTGCTTTCTGCATTTATGGGTCTGTTTCTTGTTACGTGCTACCTTTTAATATCTCGAAGCCACTAAGGGCTTAGCCTGAACTGTCAGGGGTCATTTACCACTGTGGGCTGGGCAGGTTCACATAAAGGCTGTTCCTCCTGTGTAGACCACACGGCAGCGCAGAAAGAGTTGTGACATGAGCTGTAAACGGTGTTACCGTTTACAATCACTCATCTATGTGTATCCAGATCTCCACGATGTCATGAAATACGCTGCGATATTACGTCTGAAGATACACGCAAAGTAAACCGAGTATCAACCTTGTGGTCAAGACCACCCCTGTAAGTATTGATTTCAAGTAGTTTCGCGCACTCATATGGCTTTATTTCACGGCGGGATTTATAAGTACATAGTACACATTTGAATATTAAGTAAACTAATGGAAATAAAATACCGCTTTTCTAGCTTTACGCACTGGGAATTGGCCTGAGGTTTTATCTTTAATATGGTTCCTTGACGTAGGCTGAAAGTCGCCGAATGTGGATACCTTGAGGCTGTAGATTTTGAGCTTTTTCATTTTGCGTATTTTTTTTTACTTGTTTTTGCTTAAAAGAGCTTCTACAGTTGGAGTGGGAATTGTTTACCTTTTACATGCCCCAGGATTTCTATTCTCTTGCTTCTAATTCTGTCTGTAAAGGCTGGTTCATGAAATAAAAGAAGAACAAACTCAGGGCACACTGCACCCGTCCTCAGCTGCTGTAGGGCTTTGCCTCCCCCGGGTGTGATCACAGCACAGTGTGTCTGGGTCCCCGCAGGGGGCTGGAGCACACACAGTGGCAGCAATGCCGTCCCTACAAGAAAAGAGGTAAGCTGAAAGCCTGGCTATAATCTTGGCGCTAAGTTCAGGTTAGACGTGTCTTAATTTTCTTCCATACGCAGGCAGCTAAAGACACTGAACCCAGAAGGAAACCCAAACCATGACTGATGGTGAGCCTGGTCATTGCTGAGAAGGAGGCACAGGGGGAGGGGAAGGAAGATACCCACCCTTCTCCTCTTCCTCAATGACGGAACCTGGGCTTTTGCTTCCCAGAATAAAGACCACGCTTCCCCGCACTTCCTACAGTTAGGTGTGGCCATATGACTACATTCTGGCCCATGAGACAAGAGCAGAAGAGACGTGTGGGACACAGGGTGCTTAGAAGGAGCTCACTCAGCCAGTAGGGGCACTGTTTTGTCTTTCTGTTTTTCCTCCCCCATTTCGCTCTGTGCTCTTGATAGCATGGGCTCCGGCTGCCATCTTGATCTATGATTTGAGCTTGGGAAGCTGTGTGGATCAGAAACATAGGAGCTTGGGTCCTCGGTGACATGGGAGAGCCACCACACTAGTCCTGAACTCACCACTGAATTTCTTTTATGTGAAAGAGAAATGAACTCCTATCCTGTTTGATCATTGTTTACCCAGTTTATCCACTGTTACTTTGGGTTTCTTTCTCATATGCAGGTAAGCCTCACTCTGAAAGAGGAAGGCAGGGCCAAGGTCAAGGAGAGCAAGGTAAGGATGGAAAGGGAAAGCTGGGTGATGAGGCAGAGAGTGGCAGGATTCAGAGCAAGTTGGAATGGAAAAGAAGAAGGGAGGGCCCAAGCAGCCCCAAACGAAGACCATACATCCCAGAGACTACTGAAGTCCCCTTTAAGGTGGTGACTGGGGCAGGGGAGTTACCTCAACTTAAAGCTACCATACTGGACTGGGAAACCCCTGCAAAACACAGTATTGTGTGTAGAAACATGCTAAACCCACCACAGAATGGGGCTGGGTGTGAAGATTGTCTAAAAATGACCCTGCTGTGGGACAACCTTCTATGCATGGGCTTCTGACATCTCTTCGTTCACTGGCTCACTAGGGGCCTCTCTGTTCTTATCTTGGAACCAAAGGGAAACATGAAGGTCAATCAGGAGCCCTCATGTCACGGTCCTGTAGGGCTTACAACTGGTCACTGCTATTTGTCACTGCTATGGGTCCTTCCTACTAGAATTTCGGGGTGGCCAGGGTCCCTCTGCCCTTTCTCTTCCCTTCTGGGCTCTGGATGCCAGAGCTTCCTCAGTGGCGGCTCTCAGAAACCAGCTTTCCATGGGTTTCTGGGGGCCCGAATTCCTCGAGTCTTGGCACTGCTCTTCCCCCGTGGCCTTGCTGTCCAGCACAATTCCCAGAAATCTCCTGGCTCTGTGCTTCAGAGTGGACAGCACTGGCCCATTCTCTCTGCCTTTCCCTGCCTGGATATATAGCCCCCACCCCCACCCCACTGGCTTGCCCTTCAATGGCTGGCCATATTCCTAGGGCTCTGATTTGCTGTCCTTCCTTCCTAGTTCCCAGGATAACTTTCCTTTCCCTGGGCTCATCCTCCCTTGGAGGAGAAAGAAAAATCATCTTTATCAAGAAAGTTCTGGGGCGCCTGGGTGGCGGAGTCGGTTAAGAGTCCGACTTCAGCCAGGTCACGATCTCGCGGTCCGTGAGTTCGAGCCCCGCGTCAGGCTCTGGGCTGATGGCTCAGAGCCTGGAGCCTCCTTCCGATTCTGTGTCTCCCTCTCTCTCTGCCCCTCCCCCGTTCATGCTCTGTCTCTCTCTGTCCCAAAAAATAAATAAAAAACGTTGAAAAAAAAAATTTTAAGAAAGTTCTTCATGAAGAGCACAGGCCTTGGCATCAGAGGGACCTGGGTGACAATCGTGCCCTGGTGAGGTATTTCAGCTCTCTGACTCCGTTTCCTCATTGATAACACGAGGCCAATAATGCTTACCTCTGAAGGCTGTCAGAGGACTAGAGATGAAATGTACAGTCGCAGCACCCGTACATCATGGGCATATAATAAAATCACGGGTTTTATCATTGTAATGATATTAGTAGGTCATATCAATATGACCATTTATGGAAACATTGAGAAATGCAGTCCTTTGCTAGGACATGGCCTCTCCAACTGAGGGATTTCCAGCCCCAGGAGACCACCATCCATCCGGAAGACCTGTGTCCCCTAGAACCGCATCTCAGATCACTCCTTAGGAAGTCCCAAGCCGTCACGCTGGAAGCCAACAGCCTTCCATCCCTCCACCTGCCCATGGTGACCCTGCCCAGGACAGGGCTCAGCAGCAGGCTCTGGTCGGCTCCACATCTGGGCCATGCAGCTCTGGGCTCCCTGTCTGCCCATCGCTGATGATGGAGCTAGAAGACCCACTCCAGCGGAGAACCCCTGTGTTGTAACTTCCTTCCCCTCCCTACCCTGTTTGCCTCGGCTTTACGACAGTGAGTCCGACTGCCCCAACCCCAGTGCTGGGGCAAGAGCAGGCAGGAGCTTTAAGCAAGGAGGCAAAAAAACAGTCAGAGGGGAGACTGACTCAGTGAGGTCAGTCTGCATCACCCCATGTCTGCCTCCCTACGTTTTCGCGGCCCCGTCTGGGAACAAGGGACTGGGAAGACAGGAGCCAAAAGTGACTGCAGAGAACCTGTAGTTCTGTGTGCTTCTCGTTCCTTAAGGAACGCCGCTGGTGGGGGGGCGGGAGGGTGCTGATCAGGAGGAGTGTGTATTCTGCCCTTGGCGGTGGCAGGGTCCCCTGAGGGTGAGTGTCCACACGGAGAGCCGTGATGTTAGGTGTCCTGCAGGGTCCTGCAGTAATCACCAAAATCACTGAAGAGCTCTCTCCTGCAGCTGTCTTCCAGCATGCTCTCTGTTCCCCTGGAGAGAAAACCAGGGCTCAGACGAGGACTTACAGCCCAGCTATGCCCGACAACATGGTCTGAAATTGAATATGGGAAAGACCATTTGGAAACGAAGGACAGCATTAATTTAACGGTCTCCGTGGGCTTTGGTTGTATATTTTTATTTTAACGGTATGTTAAGATGTGTGTCCTGAAGCCTGCATCTAAATGCATCCATTGCTTTAAAATTTTTACTCAATAAATAAATTCACAGCCTGTTGAATTTTCTATCTTTTGCTTCTATAAATGAATCCTATATAATTTATGTGGTTCTTTATTAAATGAACAGATATGGAGATGCTACCTTGTGCTGTATAATGTCCTAAACACAGGGGGGTTCAGAGACCAAAAAAAAAAAAAAAAAAAAAAAGGACAAAGTCATGCATGGAGGCAAGTAACAGGAGACATGAAAAAGGGCGAGAGCCCTTCTGAGGGTTCACCTGAGCAGAGAGAGCTAGGGAAGTCTGAAAGACATTTGTTTTCTCTCTCTCTCTTCCAGAGAAAGAGCACAGGAAGGGAAGTAGGGAAGAGGGGCAGAGGGGCAGAGGAAAAGAGAGACAGAGAAAGAGAATCTTAACTAGGTTCCATGCCCAGTGTGGAGCCCAACACGGGGCTCGATCTCACAACCCTGGGATCATGACCTGAGCCAAAATCAAGAGTCAGACACTCAACTGACTGAGCCACCCAGGTACCCCCGGTCTGAAGGGCGTTTTGTAGAGACCACCTGTGTGATAATTAATCTTAGATGTCAGCTTGGCTAGGCCAACCAGGTATTTGGTTAAACATGTCTGGATGCTGCTGCTAAGGTATTTTTTAGGTGAGATTAACATTTCGATCAGGAGACCTTGGGTAAAGCAGATTACCTTTTTATAGTGTGGATGGGCCTCATCCAATCAGCTGGATGTTTTTTTTTTAATGCTTATTTATTTTTGAAAGAGAGAGAGAGAGAGAGAGAGAGAGAGAGAGAGAGAGAGAACATGAGCAGGGAAGGGGCAGTGAGAGAGGGAGACACAGAATCCAAAGCAGGCTCCAGGCTCTGAGCCATCAGCACAGAGCCCGATGCACAGCTCGAGCTCATGGACTGTGAGATCATGACCTGAGCCAAAGTCGGACGCTTAACCGAATGAGCCACCCAGGCATCCCGAATCAGTTGGATTAATTTAAAAAAGATTGACCACCCACATTGGAGCAGCAGTTCTGCTAGCGGGCTGCCTTTGGACTGGAATGATCTCTAGCTCACCCGACTACCCTACAGAGTTTTGATTTACCAAGCTTCTGCAACTACAGGAAACTAGTCCATAAAATCTCTCTCTCTCTCTCTCTCTCTCTCTCTTCAAACACACACACACACACACACACACCCTATTGGTCCTGTTTCTCTGGAGAGGACTACTTCAATCTGCTATGGGCCAGGAGCCACGTGAGGCACCCTACACACATGGCCAGCCTGTGCAGGAGGAACTGAGGTTCGTGAAGGTTGAATTCTCATTACTCAGCGAGGGATTGGTTGGGAGAGGACGTGAACCCAGGCTGTGTGCACTTACAGGAGAGGATGGCCTAGGTGAGGCCGGGAGCATTCGTGTGCATTAGTGTGTCTGTCTTACTTCCTCCCACAACTTCCTTATTGGTTCTGCTATTTTAAAAGCCACACTTTGTGCATACTTTCTCATAGATTTAAATAAAGATAAAATCAGAGAACGGTCTGCTCAGCAGCTCATGGGAGAATGATGACCGGCCAAGGCCCTGCTGCTACTGTCTCAACGTGAACTGTTCCCTGACACCTGATCCGGTCTCTTCTGAAACCGCTTTCCCCATGGCTGGATGCATTAGCCTGAAACAGAACTCTGACAAAAATAGAGGCTGTCTCTGTCTCCCAGTGACTCTGAAGACTAAACTGATATGAATTCCTTCTCCGAAGCAAAGGGATTTTCCCAAGCATTCGCTGAGGCCATCGCATACCACGTGCCCCTCATTCGATTTGGCTACTTACGGGAAACACAACCATGGCAATTTTCCATGTAACCCGACAGCTCTCCTCATTTCCTGAATAGTGGCCAAAGCGGGTGCAGATGGTGGCCAGTGAATGCTGCAGACACACAGTGTTCCCGAGTGACACTAATAGCCTTGATCATTCCGGGGGTAGCACCGTTAACACTTAACATGGAAATTTCCACCACCACAAGATGGGCGCTCAATCACAGATTCCTCAAGTACATACGTGGATGCCATTTCACAGACACCTCAAATTTAACATTTTAAATGTTGGATCAGTCCCTGCCAAGCTGCTGGTTCCTCAGGATTCCTGGCCTCCGGGAGCGACCCCTCTATCCACCCAGCGGCTAAAGCCAGACACGGGATATTTTCTTCCTCTTGCTTCTCTTTACGTATCATGGCCAGTCCAGTAGGAGCCAGTCTATACATTCTAGCTCCTGAGTGGGAAATACCTGGCATCCATGTGGTTGTCTTCACTGCCACACCTCACGTCCCTTGGGACCAGGGCAATAACCTCTTTCTAACTGATGAAATCTCTTTCTCTTCCCTGATTTCTTCTCCAAACTGCAAGAAGGATCTCTAAAACTGAATGCCAGGGCACCTGGGTGGCTCAGTCAGTTAAGCATCCGACTTCGGCTCAGGTCGTGATCTCATGGTTCGTGAGTTCGAGCCCCGCGTCGGGCTCTGTGCTGACAGCTCGGAGCCTGGAGCTGCTTCAGGTTCTGTCTCTGTCTCTCTGCCCCTCCCCTACTCGCTCTCTCTCTGTTTCTCTCTCTCTCTCTAATATAAAAAATAAAACATAAAACTGAATGCCTAACTGGGTTACCCACCTGCTTAACACGACTTCACAGGTTCCAGTTTTTCTCAAGCTATAACAGGAGCCACATGGCCCGCCTGCCTCCAAACTCCCCTTATCAGGCTCTCCCCACACTGTCTGTTCAACTTCGTGCTGTTCTTTGAAAATGCCATGCTCTCCGAGGTTTTCCCACAAGACCCCTCTCCTGGAAAGCCCCTCTCCCCCAAGGTCCCTCAGCCTGAGTCCATCTACCCTCCTCCGTTCCTCCATGAAAGGACTTCCCTTGCCCTTCAGAGTAAAGCAAGTCCCCCGTGGTCCTCCCAGCACTTCATTTCTAGTCACACACGTGTGGTTATTTTTGTTTTGCCACTAGAGACTGAGTTACACAAGAGACTTGCAAAATATCACGTGACGTTATATACACACCGCGCTGCAAAATAGAGACAAGACTCCCAAAAGATGAGTACGGCACGTGTCCGACATGCCCAGGCTGCCACCGGGTGGGCCAGGGACAGCAAGGGGCAACACCACTGATGGTTCCATTACTATTTTGCTTCGGTGCCCGCGAAGTCAAATCGCATCGTTTCAAATCACCTGCTCGTGAAGCCTATGTCCGCAACGTCACGCTCTCGTCTATATCCTTTTGAAAACCACAGTTGCTCGACCTCATTAATTTTGTGCATCCACTTCTACCTTGGAGCCATTAACAAAGAGAGGGTGAAATGGCTAATGAAGCCAAAGAATGACCTGAATTATTTGTAGGGATAACAACTGAGGCTAAAACTAAAGCCTGGGGCAGAGATGTGTGCTATTTCATGCATTTGACCAGGACCGAGTTGGTACTGACTTGCTCACAGCACAGGGTCACGTGCTGTAGGCCACAGAGGGGGGTCAGTAGGACAGGAGCCTGGAGCACACAGGAGCAGAGGGACTCAGAACACACGTATGTGGGGATTAGAAAGACGCAGGATGTGGAGGACTCAGAGTGGGCCCGATGTGGGGTGTGCCACAATCCGTGGGCACGATGGAACACCAACTTCGTGGCCCAGCCTGCTTTCATGCTGTTCCAGCATCACAGGGGTAGATGGAAACTCTTCCCGGGCATCGCAGACTTCTTTCTCGCAAGGCTTCCGCTCCGTGGCTCTATGTTCTAACAGTATACACTCTCCAATATTTCTCTGGCTCTTTTGATGAGTGTAAGTCCCTCAGGTAAAGGTAAGAAATATGACAGTAGTACAATGCTGCTGGAGGGGAGGTGGGTGGGGGAGATGGGTTAACTGGGTGGTGGGCACTGGAGGGGGCACTTGTTGGGATGAGCACTGGGTGTTGTGTGCATGTGACGAATCATTGAATTTTACTCTTGGAGCTAATACTACATTATATGTTAACTAACTTGAATTTAAATGAATGAATGAATGAATGAATGTTTGAAAAGAAGACACTGGCATAGCAGCAAGTTTAAGAACTCAGATATGCTGGCACCAAACTCCACTGGATTTCAACAAATGTGCTCAGCCTCTCTCTCCATTATTGTGTCACCTCAGTCTGCTCACCTGGTCTCAGCTCTGCCTGTCCCCAAGCACATTCTTATGTCCCTGTGGCAGAAGGGTGGGCTTCTGTTGTGTTTCCTTGTGGGACAAGGTAATACAGGAGTCCAGTTTCGAAATGATGTTCAAGGTGAAATTTAAAATGGGGCAGAGGTGACTGCTCTACACTGGAAGTCAATCACCCATGTGATCTTATGTCCCATGTTCTCCACTAGCCCATTTGCCAACGTTGGTCGAATGCCTTTTACATGCTTGGCCTCATGCCAGAAGAATAAGGATGTTCCCTTCAGGACGAATGACACGCAAGCCACAATGGCAGCACCTCCCAGACAATGCAATACTGAGCCCAGGCAATGTGCTGTGTGAGCTCCGGGGACCTGACATCCCCCCACCCACGGGGCTTCTGAAGCCAAAAGCCTAACATTCCTCCCGACTCCCATCTTTCTCTCATCTGCAACGTCCTATCGGATCTACCCTGAAGTATCTCTAGAACCCGCTCGTTTCTCTCCATTGCTGCCACCACCATCGTGTCTTCCTGCATTATCTCTTCTCCGGTCTATTCTGTTTCTGCTGCCCGTCAAGTCACAGGGACAGCCAGGATGAGCTTTCAGAATAAGTCACTCCCAAGCTTAACACCCTGTGATAGGTGACTTTCTCATTCCTCTAGCCCCAGCCCCTGCCTAGCGCCTGACACACGCATATGCTCTACAGCGTTTGTTGAATGAATGACTGACGGAATTCAGTTGTAGTCCCTAGGTGGTTATTTGCAGACTCTGAAAGCAAAAGACTCCATGGTTCCTACCATTTCTTCATGAGACAAAACGCCGTAAGAATGGTAAAGTAATGCCCACTCTGCACGGGCAGCTGTACTTTCCAGTGGGAAACTTGAGTGCCCAAGAAGAAAATCTCTCCATAAGGGATTATGTTGAGTTGTCTCATTTTAAGGAATGGTCTTCGAAAGCTTCCATATCCTTTGCCATGTAAGAAATTGTGTCTGATGGGGGCACCTGGGTGGCTTAGTCGGTTAAGTGGCCGACTTCGGCTCAGGTCATGATCTCGTGGTTCACGAGTTCAGACCCTGCATCGGGTTCTGTGTTGACAGCTCAGAGCCTGGAGCCTGGTTCAGATTCTGTGTCTCCCTTTCTCTCTCTGCCGGTCCCCTTTTCATGCTCTCCCTCTCTCTCTCTCTCAAAAGTAAATAAAAACATTAAAAAAAAAGAAATTGTGTCTGATGGCTCTGCCCTTGAGGGCATCACCTTCTCATTGCGGGTCTGCAGGCTGCTTACACAATTTTTGCCACATGCATTTATCAACTTTATTACTATTTACTTAACGCTCTTAATCATCTCACCTAAAAGAACTTAACTATCCTTATTTTGACTGATTCTAGGTATTTACATGCATGAAATACTGGGCAAGATGTTTTGTTAATTTTTTTTCTAATACACATTAAAACAAAAACATAACTATTAATATAAAAGATGTTTAATCCAGCACCACCCACATTCATCTGGTCTACCGTGTATGCCTCACGCTGGGAAATATTGCTACAGGGACCTTATGAAATTCCTTTGCAACTGAAATGCAAAAACTTCTATCATTTTCCGGGTATTCAGATACTGGGTAGGAGAAAGGAGGAGGCAGCCAGCCATGTTTCTAATGTAAGGACATGATTAGGAGAAATGAGCAAGCATGTATAATTTCCATCTGTAAAACCTTGCAGAGACCTGTCATCACAGCTGTGGGCTGCTCAGGGCTGTCTGTGCGATGATCCACCACACGGGGAGCATTTTATGCCAGTCCCATCAGATGTCTTGGTTTATAATCTGGCTCTCACCTCCCCAAAATTAAGACTCACAAAAATTACAGAAGGAACAGAAAGCAACATAGAGACCATGAAACCTAAGTCCCTGAAGTATCTTCTCCTGGGTGTGAGTCTGTGTAAAGATCTAGCGTGCACCCTCCCATGACACAGTCTGGGGACCAGCTTCATGCATGGTCGAAGGATTTCAGGGGCAGTCTGTGTGGGTTTTTCACTTGACTCTCTGCTTTGGAACTTAAGACTTAAGTCATCTGTGCCGTGGGAAGGAAGGAGCCTTTCCTGGAAGCACAGATGCCGTTTCCAGCACAACCTCGTACATTCTTCCTAGCTGTGCTGCTGCAAGGAAAGGTTGACAGCAATCTACTTGGAAACACGGAGAACTGTCTTTATGGATGATAATATCTCACCCTGCAGTAACCAGGTGGCATACGTTTATTTATAGCATTTATAAGGTTACATTCATCCGTTCTTCTCGTATTTGTAAGTTCTGTGTCTTTGGGACTCCCCTTTGAAGTGTTCATACTGGAATCATTAAGTATGCTTTAAATCACAAAAGAACCGTTTATAGTTTAAACTATAGTTTAAGCTATACTGAAAGTAATCCTTTAAGTTATCGAGTTCAAGTTATGCTAATTTAGCAGGCAAATTAAAAGCAGAGAGACGTATGATTAAAGACGATGTCATTATTTCAATGAAATCATTGTAAAGAAAGTAACTGGAAGGTTGACAGTCTTTGAAGGCTGAGAAGAGTTAGCACAGGGTCAAAGTCTTATAACCTCAAAAACTCAGGCCTGCTATGCCCATCTCTCTCGGGCTCTGAGATGCTGGGGATACTGCACCTACCCACAGATTGTTTACTGCTGCCCATGCTTAATGTCTAGTCACCTGCCCGAAGAGGAAAGAGAGAGCAGATCTGGTGGTACAACGATAAGGTAGTTGTTTCCAATTGCTTTTGTTTTCTTGCGGAATTAAAACAATATTTAATTGAAAAAAACAAACTTGGCCTCATAAACACCAAAATATTAACAGTGTGTATGTCTGAACAGAAAGTAGCCCCAGGTCTCTTTAAAATGGAAGTTGCCGGGGGCACCTGGGTGGCTCAGGCGGTTGAGGGTCCGACTTTGGCTCAGGTCACGATCTCACAGTTAGTGAGTTTGAGCCCCGCATCAGACTCCGTGCTGACAGCTCGGAGCCTGGAACTTGCTTCGGATTCTAGGTCTCCCTCTCTCTCTGCCCCTCCCCCACTCACACTCTGTCTCTCTGTCCCTCTCAAAAATAAATAAACATTAAAAAAATAAATAAAATAAAATGGAAGTTGTCCATCTTCAAAGAGGGGCGAAGATCAGACTAATGTAACTTCAGCCTTAATTTCTCTATACAAAGTTTAGTAGAAGAGGGAAAAATTGAATGGGTACCAGCTGACTTTTCTCTTAGGTCCAATTTACTTCTAGTTGAAATTTCAATTACTGGTTCATTATTATTAATAAGCAACCATGCCTGGGAGGACAGGACTCCCCTATTAATAAAACATGTGGCTTTATTCTTAGTTAGAAAGGAATAAATAAAATTAATCTTCAAGAAAAAAGATTTAATTAGCTGAGAATGAGGGGGGGACATGGGTGAGAAGGGTGGAGAACAGAGGACGAGGTGTGAATAACTGACGCTTTGGAGAGCGGAGATTGACTATGGAAATGATTTAGGAACACCAGGCAGAGCTGAGGACCCACTGACTCTCATGGTCAGAAAGTCAGCATGGTGGTCCATTTCCCTGCATCCATACTTAGCTGCTCAGGTGCTGGGGGAGGTGCAGAGGGCAACTGGGGGTTTACCAGGGGTGGGGGTTCCCAGGTGGGTACGGCTGAGGAAGCAGAGGCCAACAGACTGAAAATGAGCACACAAAAACCAAATACGTTAATGAAATCCCAGCTGAGTAAGGATGAAGTCAGGACAAGAGGTGGCCTTGACAATGAAAACGTGGGACCCACTGGATCCCAGAGAAGACGAATTGATGGAGACGGGCCTCTAGAAGATAGGAAGTGGTGGTCAAAGACCGGGATGCTCGAGGTCAAGAATGTAAGAGCTGGACATTGTTGAGGATGCCAAGGGCTAGAGAAGGGCCATGGACTGGAAGATTAATGGAAGGCAGAGAATTGAGAGACTAGGATGCTGAGTGGGTCACTGCAGAGATGCTGAGGTCACCAAAGAGAAGTGGAAGGGTCATAGGAACAGAGAGTGAGAGACAGAGGTCTAGGTAACAAAATATTCTGTGAATGAGGGGAACTGGCCGCAAGGCTGACAGACGCCCAGAGCAAGGTCAAGTGGTGAGTAGTACATTCAGATGGCAAGTGCTTCAAAGGGGTGAGGTTCTGGTCTGGAGCTGGCCCAGGGGTACAGAGGAGAAGAGACAAAGCAGCCACCATCTGAAAAGGCTTTGGGGTAATGGTGTCCTTGGAGGAGAGGTGGAAAGACGAGGCGGTTGCTTCCAATTACTTTTGTTTTCTTGCTGAATTAAGAAGATATTAAATTAAAAAATAATAATTTGGACGAGTAAACACCAAAATGTTAACAGTGTGTATCTTTGGATAGAAAGTAGCCTCAACTCTCTTTAAAAGGGAAGTTGCCCATCTTTGAAGAGGGGCAAAGATTAGACTAATGTGACTTAAGCCTTAGTTTCTCTATAAAAAGCTTAACAGAAGAGTGAGACAGCAATGGCAACTCTCAGAGAAGAGGCTGAGGACAGGGGCCTCTGCCACTGGTGGTGATGAGCCTGGAGGCAGAGTAGAAGTGTTTGGGGGAGGTGGGGAGGCGGAGTCAGAGCACAGGCTGACCTGCCTTGCAGGGGGAGAGAGCCCAGGGATAGAGGAGGCTTGGCCTTGTGGGCATGAAAGCGGTAAAGGGTGGATAAGGGGTTTCTAAGCACAGTGTACCTCTTGAGACTGGTCTCTTGGTGGACAGAGTTGAGACAGCAGTGGCCTGATCCTTCATGAGGCATAGGATATTTGTTCAACCTTTCAGACGTCCCAGAGATTTGTACTTTCACACTGGAGTAGTGACGTTTCCATTAGGTGACAAATGCATTTTGGAAGGTTAATTAATTCAACACACACTTACTGAGTCCCTATTTTGTGCTATGCACTGTTCCTGGCACATGGACTATGTCAGTGAACAAAAGAAACAGAGATCCCAGCTCTCGGGGCACCTCCATTCATCATATTACATAATGAATAAGTAAATTATACAGTGTGGCAGGAGGTGATAAGTGCTATGGGAAAAAAAAAAAAAAGAAGAACAGGGCAAGGGGAAATCTGGAATGTGGCGGGGGGTGGGGGTGGGGGAGCGCTGCCATATTAAATAGGATGGCCAGTGTGAGAAGGCGACATTTGGGCAAAGACTTGAAGCAGGACCTGGAAGAGCATGGCAGGGAAAGGGAACAGCCAGAGCAAAGTCTTGGAGTAGGAAGGCTGCCTCTTGTGCTGGAAAAACAGTATGATGACAGGCTGGTTAGTGATAAGTGAGCAAAGTGGAGAGAAGTAGGAAGGGAGGAACAATAAGTAGTACTCGATGTCATTAAACGAATCCATAGAGAACGAATCCATTCCCACAAAGACAGCAGCACATCACACAAAAACAGTCTGAGTTGGAAGCTAGAGCTCAAGTAAGATTTGAATTCAGTTCTCCTCATTCATCATGGGGCAGTGAACAGCCACTTTGCCTCTCTGAATTCTGAGTATCTTCTCTGAAAATGGTAAGTAGGAGCAGATATGAAAGGTTCCACTGGGTCCTAAAACCCAAGCCTCAAGGAAACAGGGACACAAGTTCTGAGGACACTTGGTTGCCAGGGTTTGTCTCTAGACGTAACTGGAAGCTTGTTAAAGCTTAGAGAGAACAATCTTCACACAGTTTGCCATTGGGTGCAAGAGTTTTACTGCATAACCTAATATCGTCAACTAACATTTATTCAGAGTCCCGCAGAGGGCAGCCCTGCACTTAGAAATGGGAAAAAGGTGGGGTGCCTAGGTGGCTCAGCTGGTTAAGTGTCCGACTCTTGATTTCAGCTCAGATCATGATCTCATGCTTTATTGAGTTTGGCTCCCGTGTCGGGTTCTGTGCCAAATCTGTGGAGCCTGCTTGGGATTCTCTCTCTCTCTCTCTCTCTCTCTCTCTCTCTCTGCCCCTTCCTGGCTCCTGCCCTCTCTGTCTCTCTCAAAATAAATAAATAAACTTAAAAAAATTGTTAAAAAAAAGAAATTGGAAAAAGTCTACTGCTTAGCAATCAGATTATTGTCATCTGCGGGACCATGATGATTAGCACCATCCAAGTGAATAACAAGACACTCTAGAAGTGTTCAATAAGGTTTCAGTTTTTCAACATGCCTTTAGCCATGTGATGTGGCCTTCCCTCATATAACAGTTAATATTAGCTCCTGAACGCTTATTTTTTAAGTCTTTCTGGACACTATACATACATTATTTCACTTGATCTTCAAAAGAATTCTAGCTGTGATGAGCTCTCTTCATTCTACAGATGAGAAAATAGAGGCCCAAAGAGCAGAGCTTGAGATTGGGATTCTTGTGCACATGATTTATTGTAGGAACGTTCTCAAAAAAGGGGGATAAAGGAAGCAGGTTAGGAAAGGAGAAGGAGTCGGGCAGAGAGGTAGTCTCAGTGGAATCTGCTTCAATCCAACCCCATGGGAGCTCTGGGGGCTCTGGGACTATACTTAAGAGCTGGTGCCACTCTGAGAACAGAGGATAGTTTTTCGCATCCTTGTGTAGGTCAGTCATGTCTGTGGGAGGCCACTCCACCCCCTGACCCAAAGGGGTTGTTACCTCTAGGGATAAAAGTCTAACATGGGAGCAATTACGAGCCATCAGCAGTCAACACTCAAAGCCACTGGGCTATGGGAGCCCTGCACCAGTAAAAGGGATCTGGGAGGGGGCACTGGAGCACCCACCGGAAAGCAACTTGTCCAAGGATACTGCCGGTCGGTGTCAGAGCAAGGATTTTAATCCAGGTCTGTTCGCCTATCACACTGTAGGTTCTCAGCGTACTCAAGAGAGAGGGATTTATTTCTACTTATCATCAATGTTCACATACACAAAGGTATAAACCCAATAAAATCAACAAACCAGGAAAAGAAGTAATAAGGAAAAGCAATGAAAGGTTCAGGAACAAAATGTAAACAGAATGCAGCTGGCCTCTTCGGGACATCTGCTCTAACTCTACAGCCAATTTGAGGTCAGCTTCAACACTTGGATGCATTCCAAAACACAAATCCAATTCCTACCGCACACCAGAGAATAATGTAGATTTTACGGAGAATTTGGTGCAGAAATGGAGGGTGTGAGTTATGTTGCACATCATACGGAGAAACTTCCTTTTAAAAACTCCCCTTCAAGCACCTCTGCTCTGGGCCTGTGGGCGGCTCAGTTGGTTGGAGTCTTGATTTCAGCTCAGGTCACGATCTCACGGTCATGAGATCCAGCCCAGTGTGGAGCCTGCTTGGGATTCTCTCTCTCCCTCTCCCTCCGCCCTCCCCTTCTTGCACATACGCATGTTCATGTTCTCTCTTTAAGTTTTTTTTTTTTCCAACGTTTTTTTTTTATTTATTTTTGGGACAGAGAGAGACAGAGCGTGAACGGGGGAGGGGCAGAGAGAGAGACACAGAATCGGAAACCGGCTCCAGGCTCCGAGCCATCAGCCCAGAGCCCGACGCGGGGCTCGAACTCACGGACCGCGAGATCGTGACCTGGCTGAAGTCGGACGCTTAACTGACTGCGCCACCCAGGCGCCCCCATGTTCCCTCTTTAAAAAAAAAAAAAAAAAAAAAAAAAAATCTCTGCTGTCTCTGCTCTGGTCTGAAATATCTCTTTTCTGGTCTGTTTACGCTGGCCCTGGCCTGCCCCAGAACCACTCACTATTTTATAAGCACATCCTTGGGTTGGGGGTGCGAGGGGCAGGGTGATGCTTAGCTTATCTGCTGCACAATCACACTGACCAGAAGAGAGATTTAAATTGGGCATCAAAGTTTTCTCCAAGCTTTCTGGAAACCAAAGTGGAGGTGGGGGGGGGGGGACTGGTGAGGAAGAAAAAGAAAAAAAAGGGGGGGGACTAGGATAAATTGGATAATTTTCTGTTATACAAAGAAGGAAGCTCTCCAGTTCCTCAAAGGAGGTAGCATTTTCTGGCACCTAATCCTAAATTAAATGTCTCCTGTCCTGTTTACATTGGGAAATCAAGTAACATAAAGGTTCCCGTCTTCAAATATTTTGTAGACAATGTGTCCCCATTGATGTCTATCTCTCTCTATTTCTTTCTTTCCCAGATCTTATCACAATCTGTAACTGATGACTTTACATACCTATTCATTCATTTACTTGTTAATTGCTTCCTCCCCTAGAGCTCCCTGAGGGCGGGGCCAGGTCTGGGTGGCTCCCCACTGCAGGCACAGCCCTTCCCGGGGGTCAAACAGCAGGCTGCCAGCTATATGTTGAATAAATAGGATAGGTCAAGCCTTAGGTTAAAGTGGTATAGCAGAAAAGGCATTAAGAACTAAACTCTGCAGGGTCAAAACCATCTAGCATAACACAAAACTGAGTAATTAGTGATGAGGAATACTGCTAGTTAGTGACTCATACGACTCAAACTTTAGGCTTAAAAACTGTGTTATACAACAGAAAGGTAAAAATATATACACAAACACCTGCCATCCAAAGGAAACAGTTTCAACCAAGGAAACCAATGTTACCTTTTGTTTTGTTTTGTTTTTTTGTTTCAGGTTTTCTTTTTTCTATGCAGTACTATTTCACATTTTCCTGACAATGTTTCAGTTAGTGCCCTATATCCCACTCGGAAGCCAGCAGGGAGGAAGGAGCTGGGTCACACAAAGGCTGAAATGTAGGCCAGGCCCACCTTTTCAAATATCAGAAACCTGTATTTCAAGTTTATATTTAGCAATGGTATTTGGTTATGGATTAAGCCTCGTCAAAAGCAAAATTTCAAAAAGATTTATGAAGAGTTAGGTTTCTACGGTTGCTTTAGGCTTTAAATATTTCTAACCTTTAAACCCTCATTCTCATTCATCATCACAATAAATGCTTTTGGTATTATTCTGGATAACTCAAATTCACGGACAATGGAGTTGACACGTTCTTGTATCTATAGAGTTTGACATCACTGGGTAAATAATCCTGGAGGAGATTTTGCCAATGCACCATGATACAGTTTTGCCTCGGTTTGCCAGGAAGTGTTTTTGAGAGTCCATTTTCAGTGAAAATTAGGCCTAATTGTTAGGATAATGATTCAGGCAACAACAAAAAATTGAATGTAGAGCAGATAATAAAAAGACACTCCCCTCTCATTTAAAATACTTTTTAAGGGGCGCCTGGGTGGCTCAGTCAGTAGATATCTGACTTTTTTTTTTTAATGTTTATTTTTTTGAGAGAGAGAGAGAGTGCATACAAGTGGGGGAGGGACAGAGAGAGACAGAGACAGACTGAATTCAGCGGCTTCTGTACTAATAGCAGAGGGCCCAATGTAGGGCTCAAACTCGCAAACCATGAGATCATGACTGAGCCAAAGTCGGACACTCAACCGACTGAGCCACCCAGGTGCCCCTAGAGGATGTGACTCTTGATCTCAGGGCTGTGAGTTCAAGCCCCACACTGGACGTGGAAGCTACTTAAAAACATTCAAATCCTTTTTAAGATTAACAATATGTACTTGGTTAGTATCCCCTAATAGATATTTTATGATGCTGAAATTACTAAATTGGTTATGAAAATATTTTGCATCCTTCCCAAGAGACTTGGCAGGGCCTAGGATTCTGAAACACAACGATTAGCAATTCTTGTTGTTTAATATGATCAAGGCCATCAGGTATTTGTAAATAATATTTAACTGCAACTGTCAGTGGTTCCTTTGGTGATAAAACTGGTAATTCCATGAACAAAAATGCCAGGCCACTTTAGGGGATCAGACCTACCCACCAGGGTCCAATTTCTCACCCTATATAAACAAACAGAGTGTCACCAACAGATATGGGTGTTGCTGCTAATGCAGATCACGAATGGATGGATACAACCACAAAATCTTGTTCAACTCTCAGGTGCTAACTCTAAGTGTTTTTGGATACACTTCTCCACCCACTACTCTACAAAATTAACTCCTTTTCCCTGCTGTGTACATATCTCTACCAAATAGCACCCTAACATTAAGTCCATCATCCTGTTAATATGCACTATTTATATGCACTATTCCATTTAATACTCTCAAAAGAGAAGTCTTGCTCCTAGTTTACAGAGGAGGAAATTGAGTCACCTAGCAGTTCATTTAATCATGTGTTTATAAGTCCACTTCCCCTTCTAGTATTTCAGGTTTTTCAAAACTCAGAATGTTTTATCTTTGTATTCTCCAAACCAGCCAGTTCACTTTTATTAAAACTACATATAGTTCCCGATCTCTTCCAATGCACCAGAAGCCCCCCCACAACCTGTGCCCCCACCACTGGCATACAGGAAGACATGAGTTGATGTGTTCTAACCTCCAACATTAAATTGGTCCTTAGATACAGGTCTTATGAGTAACATACGTTCCTACAATTGGAAGACATCTATCAGATAGAACTGTCTCTTCGGGAACTTGGCAGTGTTTCAGATCTAGCAGCCAGGGTGAAAATGACAAGGACTCAAAACATCTCCAAGGAAGGACCACAGTGGCATCAACAGGGGGCCCCTCTCCCACCAAGGCCTCAAAGACACGGATGCTAAGGGAGGTAGGGCGCAGCACAGGACTTTGACAAATGACTAGATTTCAGGAACCTCCTCCGATCTGCTATCTGACGAGAAGCAAATGTTAAGAAAGAACTCAGAAAGGCGGAGAATTCAAGGAGGAAAAAAATGAACCGATACCAAGTAATAAAGACAGGCACTGGAGAAAGTTGTGAAAAGACCCGAGACCGCAGAGATCTAAGAGACAAACCCAAATGTGGGAGGTAAGGCAGATGTCATAAGGACATAGCCCAGATAAAGAAGTCCACTGTATGTAGCAAAACTTTTGTGTGATTTTAAAAGTACGTATGTATTTCTTGACCTCAAAGACTCTTTCTTTCTTCAACCCTGGGCCAATTTCGAGGAGACAGGAATTCTGGTCATGTTTGGTGAAGGAAAAAAGATTTCTCTGAAGCCAGGTAAGTCATCCCATATGTCAAGTTGCACCTTAAAGCAAAATTCGAGGGCACTTACAGATCTTTGGAATAAAAATGTAAGACAACAAAAGCGGGTGCCTCAACACATGCTGAAGAAATGTGAAACGGGGTCCAAAATAGATTTTGCTGTTTAAATAGAAAAGATAACTGAAAGTTCACCCCACCAGGCCCCACAGGCAATGGCAGTCTTTTCCAGAAATGTGGCTCTTTTTCTGGGTGATATGGGAGGCCACCAGAGGGTTCTGAATAAGGAAGAATACTGTGTCACACGCTCTCTTCGCATCTCTGGAGCATGCAGCTGGTGCCACACCCAGGGCCTCTAACAGGTCCACACACTCATTCTCTCTGTTGCTGTCCTCCTCCTCTGGGTGGTGCCCTTGACCTTACAGAAGCCCGCTTGCCCAGAGGACATACCCATCCACCGCAGGTCAGACCCTGGTTAATGTCTGACGAGTACAGGGCAGGAGAGACTATGAAAGACCAGCCTTGTCTTAAGGTGGGGCAACTCTGGGTACAACTCGTGCTCCAGAGCTCCCCATGGGATCAGGCTAAAGCTCCGTCCAGCTGAGATCTCACCTCCACTGCCTTGGCCTGATTTGCACACTCTCCTCTTCCTACCAGCTACTTCCCCAATAAATCATGAAATCTGAACCCTTGCCTCAGGCTCTGCTTCTAGAGAACCTATAATGCTAAGCAGCATTATGATCCTTCTTCATTACCTGTGTCACAGCTGTAATTTCACACTCCTTCTGCCAATCTTTGGCTAATTTCTGCCTCCCCACTGGATGTGAACTCTTGTGCTCACTTCTGTTATCCTCAGCACCAACCACAGCAATCTTCATTCCCTAAATACTTTTAAACAGATCTTGTAGAAGTCTTTCAGCCACTGATGTTAATTGTCATTACAAAAGTCTCATGTTGATGTTAACTAAAGGTGACATGGTATTTCTGTGGTGGCCATGTTCATTTGAAACTATAATCAACTGCCAATTTATTGGCCATTTAAAAGTTACCTATTAATTGCCGTGAAATCGAATGTCGCCTGCATCCCCCAGGAGAACGTGTGATCAAAGGCTGTTCACCTGACTATATTTGGCAAACCAGCTGCTTAGTTTTCGTTACTAAATGCTGCAAGTCCCAAGAGGGACAAACTCATTAAAAATCTGGGCTGAGTGCTCCACAAAGCTCTAGAATATGAAAACATTAGGCCCTAAGCATTCTGTAGGTATTGGGTTGGGTTTCATTCAACAGTCAACACTAATGGGACACTGAATCGATGGGCCGTTTCTATCGAGGGCTGCACCCTCTGTGTAATTTCTCTCCATTTTATACCATTTTTTAAAAGTAGGGGGAGGAGCAAATGAGCATCAAATCATGTTGAAAGTGCAAAAATGCTACCACTTTGAACATAAAAGAGGCTGGGGGCCTAGGTGACGGACATGAGGATTCCAGTTACATTTTCACGAAAGCAACAAAGTTCAGTAAGACACGATGGCAAGTTCTGAAGCACTTTTCTTCCAAATAACTGTCTTTGACAAGATTTATGGAGCTACCCACTTGGAAGGTTAGAGCACCAAACTCAAATTCAATAATCCGATCAAGGCTCACATTGGAACTGATTTCTCTGTGATCTCTAGGAAGTCTGGTCCCCAGTTAGCATGTGGCCAGGCTTGTGCCAAATTTCTGAGAAGACTATTTATGTCCACACAAACATATGGCAATGAGGCATCATAATCCCAGGCGGAACATAGCATCCCCAGTTATTTTTACTATGTAAAAGAGACAAGATGCAATGATCGGGGAGGGGCCGGGCACTCACTTTGCACAGCCCCAAGGTCACCTGAAGACAGACAAAACAGACGGTTGTGGGGGACACCAGCCAAACTCCATAGCACAGACACCCCAACATCCATAGTTCTCGTCCCCCACTTTTAACCTTTGCGCATCAAACTGAGATGCTACCTGCTCAGTGACTCTACACCAGTGAAACCTCTGATGTCACACAGGTCTGATATATACCAATGCACAATGCACCACTAGTCTGAATTTGTCTATTTATACTTGAGGCCTATGATAGACATTGGTAATGTAATGGACACACTGCATGCCACCCAGGTCTCAATTCAAAGGCATCGACTGGGACCAGCCCTTGTCAGTAGTAACATGGTATGAAGCCTCAGTCTAGACTCATATCCAGAAGGCGAAGGCTAATGAACAATGAACTCATCTCTAAGAGGTCCTGCTGAGAGGAGGGCTGGAGAGCCTTTCTGTTAACGAAGGGAGGTTACTTTCACGGGTCCACGAGGGCATCTACCCTGCCCAGGACCTAGGACATATGCAATAGGGACTCCACAGCCATCGATGGATGAGTTCCCCGGCAAACACAAAGAAAGGAGAGCTGGACCCTGTCCTGAGAGGTGATGACCAGTACTGACCATGTGGAAAGAAGGTTAAGAGTATTACACAAGAAGCCTGGAAGTTCTGGTCCAAAGAAAGCCCAGAGGAGGAGGTCAGAAAATGCAAATGGTAAGTAATAAAGGCTGACCTAGAAATTAAATAGCCTCAAGGTTTGCAGGTTTCATTCTTTCCATTTCAATAGGTTTTGTGCAGGTCTCCACTGCAAAAGGCAAGCTTCATCCCAGTCGTGTTTAACCAAAAGTTCTCGTGCCAAACACTCTTAATAAGGGCAGTGCGTCCCTCCCATGGAGGTGGAGGCCAAAGGCGGTCAGCCTGAGAGAGGGAGCCCCACCCTGGTTCCGTGCACACTGGACAAACGTCTGCTCTGGAGACAGCAGGGCAGAGAGCACCCCAGTCACGTCAACAGGGGCATCCTTGTCCCAGAGGCTGGAACTGCCTAACCATCATACTGGGGCCCTTGTGCTCTGACGACGTCCCTGTCGGATTCTGGGAACCTCGTCCTGGGAGTCGTCCCGGAGAGATCTCTCGGTGCACTTGCCAAACGAGTGGCTGGCCTGAAGGACCTGTCACCCTCACAACCCCTTAGCACACACCCCCTCTTTCAAACTCCTATAGTGCTTTCTTTGGCTGTGCCCCTTAGTGGATGAGGTGAGGAGGGAAATGAACACTTTTACTTACTACCAACCTTTTTTTTTTTTTAAATAAACTACTGTATGACTAAAGGAAATTTAGAAAATAAAATACAAGAGAGAAAACAGAACTTACCCAGAAGCAATCATTTTCCATTTTTAGCAATATTCCCTCTAGGTCTTTTAAAAATCAGTACAGATACACATATAAAACCCGTTATTTATTTACAAAATTGGGGTCTTATTATATACCCATCATCTTTACCTTCAAAATACGAAGACAGTTTAATAGACAGTCACCTTACTCAAGTCAGTTGGAATGAGAGACAAAATCAAGACTTTGCAGGGCATGAATTTTTTTCCGGCCCCAAGGAGATGCTTAGCAACAGCTCCTCTGTCGCTCCTCTGTCGCCATGAAAGAAGGGTCTCTTCTCTCATTTTAGAAGAAAACCTAGGAGGATCTGGCCGGGTAGTGGCCGGCCCTGAGGTCTGCATAACACACGCCTCTGTCTGCTAACCCACTTGGGTGAGATTCCCAGACATCCCCACGTTGTTCACCACAGAGTAATCAGATCACGTCCTTGGGCCAAAAAAATGCGAGACGGGATGTTCAAAAACGAAAATAATCCACGCGGCAAAAGTCTGATTGGGGTTTGATACTTTCATAAAGTATAACTTCCTTATTTTTCCCCGGGGCGATCAGGATGTCAGAAAAAGCAATCTCTGTGATTTCTGAAAATGATTCAGAATCATAACAGCTCGCGTTAAAAATCACTCTGTGTCATGATACTTTAAAATCGTATCCTTCTGTGGTAACAGTGCCACCTTCACCCAACAGAAAAGAAATTAAGTTGCCACGTGAGCTGTTACAAGCTGGTAAAGAGGCACTAAGAATAATCACATCTTCAGCACATTCTGAATAAGATCTAAACTGCCAAAAATTACTACCTCAGAGAAGAAACTAGTGTTGTTAATAATTATTGCCACTGAAAGAGAAAATTCCAGGGTGAATATCCATATTTATTCCAAATTGTCTTTGTGAGTCATTAAGTCTTGCTCATGTGAATGTAAGATGTTGTATTCTAAGAAGTAATTGAAGTTTAACACGTTGCCAACATTTTGTAGCTCATAGTTCTAGAAAGGAAGACCTGTGATACTGCCTTTGAGGTGATTAATGCTTAGAAATAGCAAAGACCCATAACTGTCAGTTATATTTTTACTGGCATTTTATTGCTGAGGAAGGTTGTAAATGCCAATGCTGCTTTACGCTAGGAAATGGAAATCACGCATTTATTAGAATTCCTTAACTGGCTTTTTGGTCAACAGATGGCTCATGAATTACTCATAGGTGCATCTTGATAAACTGTGGCAAACCTCCGACCTGGTTTTATTCACAGGCAGGAGTCTCATCCATGCAGACAACATCAAGTGTTTGTCCTAAGGAACCAGTAAGAATGTCTTTCAAATGGGGCGCCTGGGTGGCTCAGTCGGTTAAGCGTCCGACTTCGGCTCAGGTCATGATCTCACGGTCTGTGAGTTCGAGCCCCGCGTCAGGCTCTGTGCTGACAGCTCAGAGCCTGGAGCCTGCTTCAGATTCTGTGTCTCCCTCTCTCTCTGACCCTCCCCCATTCATGCTCTCTCTCTGTCTCAAAAATAAATAAACGTTAAAAAAAAAAAAAAAAAAAAGAATGTCTTTCAAAATCAGATGCTGGGGCAGGACCTGGAAGGTGCAGATTTCTTTCTTTGCAAAGACCACAGATTCCCTCTGTATCGTTCCTAAGATGAAATCTTAAGATGTTTCTATTTGGTTTTCCATGTGACTTAATGATCTAACTTACAAAGCACAGTAATCTGTACTATGTATATACTATTATCTATGTTACTTTATCTATAAATCCTCCTTTCTAATCATAAATACTCCAGAGAAGAGAAATTACACAGGTGGGCACAGTTATTGTATCACAATGCCTATACTCACATTTCTCATCTGCCTATATAGACTCACGGTTTGCATGTAATCACATCAAATTGCAGTAACAGTGAAGTCAGGAAATGCGCATTAGTCTCCGATTCTCTCTGTTAAAATCTTTTGTCCTTTTTCCTTGTCTTTAAATTCTCCTTTATGAGATAGGTAGGGGAATGCAATTCAAAGTGGGGAAGTTACTAATCTGTTTTTTATCCCTGGCAATTAGGTAGGGAAAAGTGAAAGTTTTGGGTAATAAGGCGCTTCTAGAGGAGATGGGAGTTTTGTTTTATTGATGATCAGAATTTAGGTTAAAGTGTGTATATATGTATGTAGGATGCTACGGTTATTCTAAAACAGTTTAAAATGCTTCTTAAATATTTTACCTCTTTCCCTATTATTGGCATGTGAAGGTCTGGTCTATGTTAAGAGTTAGCTGAGACAGGGGTGCCTGGGGGGCTCCATCGGTTAAGCATCCGACTCTTGGTTTCAGCTCAGATCATGATCTCGCAGTTGATGAGTTCCAGCCCCACGTCAGGCTCTGGACTGACTGTGGGGAGCCTGCCTGGAATTCTCTCTCCCTCTCTCTACTTACTCCTTCACAACTTGCTTGCTCTCTCTCTCTCTCTCTCTCTCTCTCTCAAAAAAGAAATAAACGGGGTGCCTGGGTGGCTCAGTCAGTTGGGCATCCGACTTCGGCTCAGGTCATGATCTCATAGTTTGTAAGTTCAAGCCCCACATCAGGTTCTGTGTGGACAGCTCAGAGCCTGGAACCTGCTTCAGATTCTGTGTTTCCCGCTCTCTCTGCCCCTCCCCTGCTTGTGCTCTGTGTCTCTCTCTCTCTCTCTCAAAAATAAACATTAAAAAAATTTTTTTAAAGAAATAAACATTAAAAAAGGGCTGAGACAGTTATGAAATGCCACCCATTGTTAAAGGTAATCCACATATACTCTCTGCCCCTAAACTAACGTAGCCAGATAACTATGATTGCCCCATTTTTAAATGAAAAAATGGAAGCTCAGAGAAATTACTCAGCTTGTTCAAGTTCACATACCTGGAGCTGTCTACAGCATTAATTTTGTCCCTCTGATCCACATTCCACTGTGCCTCCCAGTGACTGACTTGAAGGGAACACATCAGCAGACTCCTTGGCCCTCTGATTTTTAGTGGGTTCAGCCAATGGGGAGCCCAGGCAGGTGAAGAGAAGGAGATAATGTGGTCCATTTTCAGGGCAAGGGTATTTCTTTTCCCCGGCTTCATCTCCAGAGGGCTGGCTTATCCCTTCACCAGAGGCCACGGTCCCTCCATCCCAGACTTTGTCTTCAGACCTCCAGTAACTTCCCCCACCCCTAATTCCAGACTGGAGATTATAATGGCTATAGAGTGCCACATTACCATTTAGGGTTTCCCTAGGCCTTTTGGTGAACCCCTCCTGAAATGATCCGGATTTGAGTACACTGTTTCCTACTGGGACCCAAACTGGTACATGTGCTACTTACTTACTGTGGCATGCTCTGGGCACTGATAGTCCGTGCCCTCAAGAAGCTTTCATTTTCAGAGGTGGAACAGAAGCAGACAAATGCAGCAGTCACTCCATGTTTCAAATGCCTAGTGTCTGTCACCCCTTTTCTGGCAATGGTTGGGGAGCCACTCCTTCATCATCATAGGTATAGTCGGTAAAATTCAGGGTGCCTTCCCCTGGCTTCCAAAGCTTCTGGGTTTAAGCCTGGCTGTTTTGAATAATCATTCAGCAACAGACACGCTCTGAACGGCCAAGGAAAGCCCTCTTGACTTATTAGACAGAGCCCTTCAGAAAGATGAGATCTGAGGAACTTGAGAGAAGACAGGACATACTGGGGTGCACTTGCCTTGAAATCCTGGAATTACTGTACTGACTGCCTGTCTTAGCTGCAGGGCAGAGAATCTCAGGGACTGTGGGAAATAAGTTGAAGAATTCTGTAGGCTTGCACCAATGGGTTAACACGGTTTAGGGCAGAGAGCTGCCACAGGGCGGAAGTGCCCAAGGCCAGTCATTAAGTAAGACAAAGCAGAGAGGCAGAAAGCCACCACAGGGCGAAAGCACCCAGGTTAGCTAGTGGAAAGGGTGCCTTGTTAGCCTTGAGGCAGCGTGCTCCGGCAATCTTACACTTCGGAGATAACAACTACTTGACCGTATCACCCACAGAGAAACACTGTCCATCTGGCATCAGGCTCCAATATATCGTTGTGCTTTAATCTCAACTTCTAATGACACTCACCCTGCAAACCCTTTGCTTCTTCCATACACAAATTAATGGTCACTATCTTATTGTTTTCTTCTGCACGTTCACCACATATGGAAAACCTGAGAGCTCAATAAATACAGAGACAAAACCCCTGTTTGGGGCTCTTGCCTCCTCCCAGGCATTAGCCTCTCTCATATTCAATTCTGCATCCATTCTGTTGCTGGACAAGACAGAACTCCGGACTCAAAGTCTGCGACAAGGGACGACCACCCGTATCACCTCTCTAATGCCCTTGTCCCTCTGCCAAGACAGGGGGGACTTGAACATTTATTTTCCAAACGTGCATTTCATTGCAACACCAAGGGAACGACGGGTTTCAGCTGATATCAGACAAATATAGTTATGCATAAATCTATATCGGTTTTGCTGAATTTGAAATGTCTTGCATTTGAATGTTGTGATGCTCCTTTTTCATGTATCAACTTGGCTAAGCTATAGTCTACAGTGATTCAAACAGTAACCTAGGTGGCCCTGTGAAGGTATTTTGTAGATGTGATTAAAGTCCATAATCAGTCGACTTTAAGTAAGGGAGATTATTTTCAATGATCTGGGCAGGCTTGATTCAATCAGCTGAGAGGCCTTAAGAGCTGAACTGAGGCTTTCCTGAGAAAGAAGAAATTCAACCTGTGGACAGCAGCTCAGCTCTCACATGAGTCCTAGCCTGCCCTTCCTGACAGCCTGCTGTGTGGATTTTGGACAAGACCAGCCGGCTCACACAATCACGGAAGCTAGTTCTTTGCAATAAATGTTCACACATATCCCATACTGGTTCTGGCCCTCTGGGTAACCCTGACTGATACAAATATCTACTAGGAAAAGTAAAAAGTTGAGAGTTTAAAAATATTCTTAATTGCTATAATTAAGTAAAAATAAAGCTGCACTGATTTGGGGTGCAGGGGATAGAGGGACAAAATAGCAAATCATTAAGTAGCTCCAAATGGGAAGAATACCAAGTTTAAATTGAGAAAATCACATTTAGTTCTATAAAATGCTTTCGCTTCTCATACAACTCACAGTTATGTGGCATTCGGGAAACGGTGTTAAGAAATGTGTGAGATATCGTCCAAAGGGCTTCACCTAGAGGCTCCTGGGATCTACAAACATGTACATAAAGGCTGCCTCCAATTGGGTCAAAATATTAATAAGTTCAATAAAACCAAATTTAATATGTAACATGTCCACTTGCGGGGGGAGGGTGGATTTATGGGAAGACACGGAGAAAATTATAAAGAATAATTTCTACTAAATTTGTGCTTCTACGTGAAATACTTCACTGCATTGTTAGCTTGCGCCTCAGACACAATCGCAAATATGAATTTCATTGTAAATTTAAAGTATTTCAAAGGTATGTACTAAAACATTGTGAGTTTGTAAATTGACTCTTTATTACCCCTCTAGCAAATACACCTCTCCTTCTTCCTCTCAAAACTAGAAAGGGTATGTATCAAAATAACCCAAGATTTATCCTTGGCATGATTCTCCAAGCAGCTACACCAATCAGATGTGTCCACAGTTACATGAAGACTATGAGAAAAGTTTCCAACTTCTACAAACAGTGTCATCTTCCATGAAAGCTGTGAACAAATTCCATCGCAGCCTACAGCGCGCTCCAAAGCAGTCCAGAATTCCAAGCTCTTCTTGGATCGGTTTCATGACAATTTCCTGGAAGGCCAGACCTCTTCCAAATGATGTTTTACCGGCAGCCTGACCCTGCAGTAAGGGTTTCACGAACAGCATCTACTCAGGCCTCAGTGATCTTGTCGTTAGTTTAACATCGAATAGCACTCCACTGTGAGCCAAACAAACAAACAAACAAACAAACCAAAAGCCAAAAAACAACCTGCACCCGGTTTTTAAAAAGAGGAACCAAAGACCTTGAACAGATGTCAAGTATTCATCTGGATCCACTCAATAACTCAGAGAAAAGGCTCTAGGAGAACAGAGAAGTTCTTTCTCCTC
The DNA here is from genome assembly GCF_022837055.1 of Prionailurus viverrinus. Lineage (NCBI taxonomy): Eukaryota > Metazoa > Chordata > Mammalia > Carnivora > Felidae > Prionailurus > Prionailurus viverrinus. The sequence continues at coordinate 7,752,754 of NC_062569.1, read as the reverse complement.
ACAGTCAGGCCAGAATCCCACGGCAGGGCCCCACGCTGTAGCCTCTTCGTTGCATGGTCCACTGCGTAATATCTTACTGCCTCTTTGCTTGGAATGCCTGCCAGCAATTTCTTACCTGCTCTACTGTCATGCATGCCATTCAAAAACCCTTCATACTGCTTAAAATACTTTGTAAACAATTTTTTCAAAGTTTTCTTCTGAAGCAAAACAACCGGAACGGAACCAAGTTGCTCATAATGGTAATTAAAAGCTAAAAAGTAGGGGCGCCTGGGTGGCTCAGTCGGTTGAGTGTCTGACTTCGGCTCAGGTCATGATCTCATGGTTCGTGAGTTTGAGTCCCGCATCGGGTAAGCTCGAGCCAGCTTCAGGTAAACATGAGTCCTGTTTCAGGTGAACTCCGCTTCTCTCTCTCTTTCTCTCTCCCTCCCTCCCTCCACCCGCCCTCTCTCTCTCTGTCCCTTGTGGGATTCTCTCTCTCTCAGCCCCTCACTCACTTGTGCCTTCTATCTCTCTCAAAGAAATTTAAGAGTAGTTCTTAAACATAAAGCTAAAATAACTGATCTTTGAAGATGGAGATTTCCGGTACATAACATGAATATGCAGATTTATTGGTAAAAGACGCAGGAAACAACAATGAGCAAATGAGATTCCATGCGAAATGAGATCCCACTGCTTTTACTTCTAATACAGATAAGTGATCAGTAGAAACACAAATATACACATGTTCACACGTATGTATAAATATCACTTTGGACACGCAGATCATCGAACTTCTCCTGGTATCGGTGATTCTGGGAATATGCTTTATGTGTTCAATGTGACCGTGTTTTTATATCTAAACACCAGCACGTGAGAGTGTGTAAGGAAGAAGGTGACATCTCTACACTTCCTGTTTGGTGCCATGTCTCAACTCCTATTTTGTTCATCTGTGCTTGGCACACTGCAGGATGCTCAATAAAAAGGGCTGCGCGGGTAGGTGAATGGAGGAATGCACGCATCTATGAATAAATAAGGTGGAAGACAGACTGATGGACAGAAAGAAACCAGATAAGCTTCACCGGCAACTCAGTGGAAGTCATTCCCCCCATCTAACACTCTATCACAAATCTTCACAAATCGCTCAGGCTTCCCCCCTCACCCCATCAAGCACCCCCACGCAAACCCGGCTGGGGACAATGCACAGGAATGGATGCGGGCAGGCAGTTCACACCCGTCATCTCATTTCTCGTGTGTGACTGTTAAGTCAGGTAGACAGTGTCCATCACGAGACCGACGTTCTGAGACAGGACACGCCCTGGCACTGTCACTCTGAAAGTGCCGAAACTGGATTCAAACCCAGGACACAAAGTGTGCTCTTTCCCTCTTTACCTTTCTATGACATCTAGATGGTACCGGGCCCTCTCATACACGAGCTTATGCAACTGTATGCATAGAATTGTGTTAATTTTCCTTCGCTCCGTTTGTCTCATGCATATGTTCTCTCCCAAGACTGAGGGGTGATAACTTTAGAATATACAACAGAGTTGAAAACAACTCAATCATCCAGAATTCTACCACTCTGACACAGAAATAGTTTCCAAGTCAAGTGATTTTTGGCATCTATCTGAGTGTCTTGGCCTGAAATGGGCTGGCGGAGACATTCTATCTTCTTACACAGTGATTCCAAGTCACGGCCACAGTCAGCAATGCAGGGCTCTAAAACATGAGGCGCAATTCTCCAAGATTTCGGGGTGCCTCTGGCCCCTCGTCCCAGCTCTGGGACGTCCTTGGTGGAGGACGTTCTGGAGCAATGTCTTCGGCGGAGGTAACTGCACCAGAGTCCGCGAGCCCTTCCTTTTGTGGTGCAGTTGAGGCCCTCCTGGGTGGGCTGTGTATCTCTGGACAAGCACACAGCTCCCTTTCACCTGCAGAGAACCCCCACATTACAGCGAATTTTAAAGATGCTCTGTTCTTGTCCCTTTGTTGAACTCAGAGAACATATAGCTGTTAGTGTCTCTGCGTTCTTCCCCATCTCCAAATTGTTCTCCAGGAGATTGATAGGCAATTTTTTTCCTTCTAATTGTCAGTCTCTTAAGCAATGAAAATGCAAAATTACAAAGTCATAACAACAACAGGTTCAGGAGTTTAGACACAATAACCACTGCCATTTCTGAGGCATTGTCACATATCAGGTGATACCTAAGATTTTTATGTGCATAATCTTCTCTGACCCTCATAATAACCTAGAGAAAGGTAGCATTCTTACAGTCATCTTACAGATGGGCCAACTGAGGCTCTGAGAAATTAAATTACTTATTTAAGGTCATACAGCTAAAAAATGGCAGGTCTGCAGTTGGTACCCAGATGAATTAGGGGGTTAGAAATAAGTGTCTAGGGATGCCTGGGTGGCTCAGTCGGTTAAGTGTCTGACTTCGGCTCAGGTCATGATCTCATGGCTCATGGGTTTGAGCCCCACATCAGGCTCTGTGCTGACAGCTCAGAGCCTGGAGCCTGCTTCGGATTCTGGGTCTCCCCCTCTCTCTCTGTCCCTCCCCCACTCACGCTCTGTCTCCTTCTCTCTCAAAAATAAACAAACATTTAAAAAATTTTTTTAAAAAAGAAAGAAGTGTCTACATCAGCAGGCTATGCTACCGGGCCTATGACTGGCCTTGGGAGATCTTTTAGGGAAGTCCATTCACCCTCTGTTCATGAAACAGAATCACACAGTGAGTCAGTTTAATCCTGATGCCTCCATCCATGTAACCAGCCACATAATACCCTATGCCATTGGTCCTACCTGAAATATTGGCTTTCCATTCCTTTTAATTCCCCATGTGCAGAACCGTCCTACTGCAAGATGTGGCTGACTGCCATAATGAAGAGGGGCTACCTCACAGAACAGGAAAAATGTGCCTTACAGACGGAGCTAATTCTAAACAGACAAAAAGAGGGAAGAGGGCAAAAAGATGCAGTTGTGTGGCCCTCTGACAGTAGACACCCCAACTAGGAATAGAGGGGTTCGTTCAAAATCCAAATCTGGAATCTTCCAGAGGGTAGGGCCAGGCAATGAGGGCGTTGTGGCTGATCTTGTCCTGCAAAGCCGGTGCCTACCCCCCGGGCCTCAACCATGCGGACAACACTTTGCTTTCCCGCTGGGTCTCCAGAGAACAGATAGAGGAAAATGGGCCTCGAGTGGTAGGAATCCCCAGCGATTCCCTCGAGAGTAACCTCGGCTCATCGCTTCTTGCTTTTCCACCCCCGTATTTCCCCACGCCTGGCGGAAAGTGGTAACATCAGGAAGCCACTTCAAGTAGTCCTTTCTGAAGTCAAATAGAGGTGTCAATGAATAAAGCAAATATAACTAGGGAAACGTGTGTGGGTCCGTTTGCTCTCTGAGTCTCCTGCTGTTTCCTCCCCTCCGCCACCTATAAGCTCCAATCTTCGGAAGGGTGGGGGGGGGGGGTGAACCTCAGGGAAATCTGCTCGGAAAACAACGTGTGTGGGAAACATGGTCTTTGATTTCAACCCTGGACACAATGTTCTAAGATGTTTTTTAAAGCTAGATTTCCTTCCAGAAAATTCAACTTGCCCAGGTCTGCCAGATAAACATTCTGGATCCAAACCATAGTTAGGGAAATATTTGTGTGCTTCGATTTGGATGAGAAGAGGAAACTGCTGGGGCTGAGAGATTGCAAAGTCCCATTCCATTTAGCAGGACGTTACAAGCACAACAACAATCCAAGGGACATTTCTCCTTGCCGTGAAGTTCCTGTCTGCACAGCGCCCCCCTTCGTGAGGGGAAAGGCACTGATTTTTAGGAGGAAGATCCAGTGTGCAACTAGCTTCCTAAGAAATGGAATTGTTTAAAACCAACCCTGACTATGGGGCACCAGAGTGGCTCAGTCAGTTAAGCATCTGACTCTTTTTTTTTTTTTTTTTAGATTTTTTTTTCAACTTTTATTTATTTTTGGGACAGAGAGAGACAGAGCATGAACGGGGGAGGGGCAGAGAGAGAGGGAGACACAGAATCGGAAACAGGCTCCAGGCTCTGAGCCATCAGCCCAGAGCCCGACGCGGGGCTCGAACTCACGGACCGCGAGATCGTGACCTGGCTGAAGTCGGACGCTTAACCGACTGCGCCACCCAGGCGCCCCAAGCATCTGACTCTTGATCCTACAGTTCATTGGCATTGAGCCCTGTGTCAGTCTCTGCGCTGACAGCACGGAACCTGCTTGGGATTCTCTCTCTCCTTCTCTCTCTGCCCCTCTCCTGCTTGCACTCTTTTTCTCTCTCTCTCAAAATAAATAAATAAACTAAAAAAAAAAACCCAGCACTGACTAAGGTGGCTTATGTAAACTCACATTGAAGGCAACATCTGCCTCTGTCTTGATCCCCCAGTTACCAACCTGTTATGGCTAAACCACCACATGGAAGCCCAGAATACTCAATTCTTTTCAGTTGGAACTTGGCCAGAAGAAATGCCCAACAAATGTGCATGGTGCCAATAGCATTACAGAGACATATAAGCTAGCCATACTAGTTTCATTGTGGGTACAGTGTTGTCTTTACATAATATTGCTCTTCTGCGAAGCTGTATGGATTTCTTAAAGTTCTGGTTGCTGGCTGAAGAAGGGAAAGTAAGCCATGAACTACAAACGCCTTGGTTAGGGAAATCAAGGAAACAGAAGAATTGCATAATCATAAGCAGAAACAGTTTACTGCATGCTTTTACTCAGCCTTGCCTTTCTACATAAAATTCACTAATGGCTTTATTACCTGGGCTCATGCTTCTTACAAGAGCATCTCTCTCTTACAAGAGGATGCTCAGTGAGAACTGATTCCTACTTTGACGTGATGGCCTTTCGAAAGCATGATAGGGCAGAGACAGGAAAGAATGGGGATGGTGGGAGGGGACACTATAAATAGACTGAACGATGGTCAGGAGGTGGGACTAGTAGTAGGTTCCATTTCTCACCAACTTCCAAGACCCAAACCCACTGACTCTCTGATGTACCCTGAGCCAGTAATGGGGACTAGAAGAGAAAGTCATGGTCACGTCTACTGCTGGTTTCTCATCTCCAGGGATAATTCCAAGACCAAGAGAACAGTCTGTCGTGGCTCTGGGAATGGGAGATGCTGTGGGGGCCCAGGAAGCTGACGTCACTTCCTGCCTTGTCCGCTCTACCCAATAGTCTTCATTCCTACCCTTTTTTGCACCTGATACCAAGACTGCTCAATTCAACCTGCCTACATTGGTGGACAAGGAGGCTAGGGATGAACTGCTTTTCATGGCTCTTCATTCCTCTGGCTCACTCAGGGCCCTCCCAGAACAAGAAAGAACTCTGTGTGATGGTGCTAGACAGGAGGACTACCACTCAGAATGAAAACTATTTTATACGAAAATATATTTAACTATGCTATCACTTAATCTATAATATGTATATTTAATAATACTTAATTGTTTAATATTAAAATTTCATTCCTCCACACAAATCCCGTTTTAGTAGCACATTTGAATACCCTGAATAAAATCCAGTAAGTTTTCTTGAGCCAATAATCCTGTTACAGATTTTATTGACAGTAACAAAAGAAAAGTAGATTTTCCATAAGCTGCCTAAGAAAGGAAGCATTAATCAATAAGTTAAAAAGACTGTACAATGGCAGCATGAGTAGCTCAGCAAATCCCCAATGATAAAACTCAAAAAAGTTATTCTCCAAAAAGCAATGACAAAATTCAAAAGAAAAAAAAAGTCAAAGACGACTGTTTCAGGACTCTGGAAGTGGTCCAAAGGAACACAGCAAATTAAGAAGCATTTATTCAAATAACACTATTGAGCCTCACGTAGGAACAGAGGAAGTCTGTACGTTTTAGCGTGAGGCAGACACCCACATGCACACCCATCCCCACTTGCCAGCTGATAATTCTACCAAGGTGAAGGAAGCCATGAAAACCTGTGGTTTGGCTGCCAAAGGAAGCCGTTCTGATTTGGAGCAGAACACGGAAAAACCTCACGTCCCTAGGCATTGTCAGAAACAGGAGCAATCCCAGAGACAAAAGAATGGGGAAAGACAAAAGTTGTGATCTTATTTGATCCAAACAACAGAGCAGCAGACAAGCCAGAGATTTACCAGGGAGACATGGCAGGTGAGGAAGTCGCAGTAGATAATCATCAACTTCCATATATCCCTGGGGTTCTGGAAGGCAGTATATAAGAGCAAGGCTGTACACACCCCCAGTAGAGACTGGAAAGGACCCTCACTATCCATATTCCTATCAACAAAGAATTCAATATCCAGCAAAACTATCCTTCAAAAATGAAGGCAAAATAAAGACACTACCGGATAAGAAAATTCATTGCTATCAATCCTTCACAAACACATTCAGAAGACAGAGAACACTTTTCAGCTCATCCTATGAGGTTAATACCAAATGTCAAATACCAAAGCTACATAAAGATATCATAATTAAAGGAAAATACTGAGCAATACCCCCCAGGAATACAAATACAAAGATCCTTAACAAATATTACAAACCAGATCCAGGACCATATAAAAAGGATCATATGCCATGACTAAGTTTATAACATTTGAAAATCAACTAATGTTATACACCATATTAATAGGAAAAGGACAAAAAAAAATGCGTGATCATTTTAATAGGTGCGGAAAAAGGATTCCACAAAATCCAATGTTCTTTTGGGACAAAAACTCTCAACAAAGGAAATTGAAGAGGAATGTCCTCACAGAAACATTATTCATGATAGCTAAAGAATAGAAACAATCCATTTTGTGAATGGACAAACAAGATGTGGTATATCCATACAATAGAATACTATGGAGCAGTAAAAGGGAGTAAGTTACTCATGCACGCTACAACATAGAATAACTCATAAACAGTATGCTAAGCAAAAGAAGCCAAATGCAGAAGATGACATATTGTATGATTCTATGTATATGAAATATCCAGAAAAGGCAGTGTAGGCAGATTAGTGGTTGCCTGGGGCTGGCATGGAAAAAGAGACTGAATGCAAATGGTCACAAGAAATCTTTGGGAAGGTAATGAAAATATTCTAAAACTGGGTGTAGTCATGATTGCACACAAATCTATAAATTTACTCGGAATCACTGAATTGGACACTTAAAATGGGTTAATTTATGGCATGTAAATTAAACCACAATAAAGCTGGGATAAAGAGCCTAAAAAGACCAATACCACAGTGACTAAAAAGTGATCGTTAAAAAAAAATAATGATGAAACCCTCCTCCCAGGGCATGAGAAGTGTTTCAGTGGAGGGGAGATCTTTTGTCAGAGGTACCTAGAGCTGGGGTCACTGAACTCTGGCCCGTGGGCCAACTCAGGCCCACCACCCATTTTGCTCAGATCCACCATAAGCTAAGAATGGTTTTCCCATGTTTTAATGGTTGAAAAAATCCCAAAGAAAGAATCTCTCATTTCATGTGAAAATTACATGAAGTCGTAATCTTAATGTCCATAAATAAAGTTTACAGAAATATACACATGCTCATTCTTTACAACATTGTCTGTGGCTGCTTTTGTACTGCAAAGGCAGAGTTGAGTGGTTGCAATGGAAAACTTATGGCCTACAAAACCTAAAATATTTGCTCTTTGGCCCTTTACAGAAAAAGGGAACACCTGTTCTAAAGTAGCGCTTCTTTATTCTGAATGTACATTAGAACCATCTGGGAGTTTAAAAAAAAATATTCTCAACTGAATTCAATCAGCTTCCTTCCCCTTTGCCCAAAGAATTACACTGACAAACTTCAGACAGTGTAGTTTTTAAAAAGCTCTTTAGCTGATTCCAGTCACCAGGACTACGGTTCACTGTTCTCCATCAACCATGGACGCAAGACCAGAGGCCTTGAGTTTTATTTTCACATCACATCCAATTGTGAAAATCAGTACACAAAGCAGCTTTAGGTCAGTGATCTGAAACGAAATCCCTGGCAGATTAAATGTACCTATCTGTGACAAAGCTACCTTGTTCTCAAGTCTCCTGAAAAGAAGGGACCAAGACGATTGCTGCCTCCCAGTCAGTGTTTCAAGACACATTAACTGAGCTGGTCACTATTAACCAGTCCCTGCGACAAAGCACCTCCAGAAGGAGGATTTCCGCTGAAGAGCACCACACCTGAAAACAGAAAGATACAATCAGAAATAACACACGGTTCTGGAATTTGTAACGGTGAAAAAATAAAAGCTGGACATGATCAAATGCAGAAGAGAACTATGGGAAGTATATTTGTTTAAAACGTATGAAAAACAGGTGTATTATCAAAAGGTGAAGCCCGTGAAGGACAACTCAGAAAGAAATATTTATAAATGAAAACTGATAACATAATTGTGAGTGCCCTTGATAAGGAATAAAGGGTAAGAAATCTTAACGAATTATTAGTGTGGCTATATGGAAAATTATCTGATTCATTCACTCATACACACAAACCAAAAAACATGGAATATCAGCCGTGTGCAGAGTGCTGTGTTCTAATGAGGCCATATTTTTAAAAGCATAAACTAAACACAGAAGAACTCCTATTTTTGAAAAGAGTATGTTTAAAAATTTATTTTCAAAAGGGGCGTGGATGTACAAGAATATTTACAGAAAAGCTCAGAATAAGCTAAGACATTCAAAATAAATGGTATCTAAAATTATGTCACAGGGCAATGAGAATAAGAAACAAAAAGTGATATTGCTTGGAGCAGGTGGTATAATGCTGTTTCATGGAGCCTAGTGGAAAATTCAGGGTGCTTCAACATCTTCTTTTCTTTCATCTTCTCCACTGGAGAAACTATTTTCCAGTTTAAATAAGAAACTGGAATCCAAGACAAGAGGTAAAATGAGTTAAAACAATATAGGACACAGGTGCCTTATACTGACTTCCAGGTGCCTGCCTGAGACAAATCGCATCGGGGCCCCCACAAAAGTTGCAAATGTGATCACAAATCACTGTCAATAGTCTCTGAGGATAGACACCAAGAGTTCTGAGCCAGATCAGTGGTATTCCGCTTTTCAAATGAGAGAAGAGAAGGAGGTAGATTTTAAAGGTAAAGTTTCAAATCCATGCCTGATTAAAGTCTAGAAAGACAGTCAATGAAACAGGTGGTTAATGGGCTCTTGGAAAAAAGCTGACTCCAAAGGGTTAGAAATCACTGCAATTTGTGGCACCATACACAGCTAAGGTTTTTTGTTGGATATCACATGTCTTTTAGTTCTCACACCACCTCAGTGAGGTGCATGGCATACTGCCATGACACAGACGCAGACATCAAGGCTCCTAAACATCAAGTATATTTGTCCAAAGTTCCGCTGTAAGTGACCGAGCTACAATGCAAAATCAATTCACACCAGACTAACCTTATTTAAAATTACTTTAATTAAAAAGCCTACTTGGTCCCATGTAATGCATCTTGCTGTGAACTCTAACTTGTCTGACATTAATAGCAACACTCCAACTTTCCTGTCCAGACTGTATGTGTGTGTGTGTGTGTGTGTGTGTGTGTGTGTGTGTGTGTGTTTTCTATTGCTATATAACAAATCACCACAAACTCAGTGGCAATGCCACTTTGCCGCCAAAGGTACTATCTACCATTTCCATGGGTTAGGGGTTTCTGGGTGTTTTAGCTGGGGCCTCTGCTCAGGGTCTTGCAAGGCTGAAATCAAAGCGTTGCCAGCTCATATATCATCCAGAGGACTCCACTGACCAGGGGAAGATCCTTCCCCGAGCGCCCTCAGGCTGTTGGCAGAACTTGTTTCCTTATAGTTGCAGGACTGAGGTCCCTGTTGTCTTCTAGCTGTGACTTGCCTCCTAGAGGCTGGCCTCAGGCCCTTGCCACATGGCCTGTGCCCTCCCAGCGACAGGGAACATCCCCGGTGTCACACTTGGAATCTCTCTGACTTTCCCTTCTGCTATCATCCAGAGAAAACGCTTTGCTTTTAAAGGGCTCATGGGAGTAGGTCAGGCCCATCTGGACAATTCCCTTTCCTAATGGCCAGCTGTGCCAGATCACATGACACAATCATAGGGCGGGGAGGGGGCTACGCAGGGCTTGTATACCAGGATGGGGTCAGATGGAGTGGACCTTGAGGATGATCTTAAAATTCTGCCAAGCACCACATTCCTTTCTTTATTTTCATCTTTTCTACATTACTGTGTTTAAGTGGGTCTTTCACAACAGCGCTGACTTTGCTTTTTTATTAAATCTGAGCATCTTTACTTTTTAATAAATAACTTTAACAAATTCACATTAACTGGGAGACTATATTTGATCTTCCTGTGTCATTTTATCTTGTGCTTTCTTGTCCCCTTGTCCTCCTATCAGCTTCAATATCTTTTCCTGCAGGGATCAAAGCTTCCTTTGATCTTTCTTCTCTTTCTCTGGTCATCCAGAAGTTCTATGTAGTCTCTTCAATTTTTTAAGCAATTACCTGCATGTTTTTAAACTATTTAAGCCTATTTTCTCTATCATCATAAAGAATAAAACAGTATCTGAAGATAGGCCTATGAAACTTTCCCTCTTCTTCTTACCCCCCGCCACTGCCACATGAAAGAATCATAGCCTTATTATTCAGATGAGAATATTAATGCTTTTCATGACTCTTAACAATGATGTCATGTTAGGCTGTACAATCATTAAGAACAATTATGTAACACTAACTCAAACTTTGTAAATTTAATTACCCACTACTTATTGATATTTCATTTTCCTTTAATCTGAGGTCTCTCTTTCAATTAAATTTTTAACGGACTGGACAATTTTAGCAATTCTGAGTTCTTGGATGGGCTGAGGAGTCCTCTGGGTTGAGGACTAGAAGGTATTCCCTTGTTTCTGGCTTGTTGATGAAGCTCCTATTATTTTGATAGGCCTTTCAAATGAGGTTAAGTGCATAGGAATAACTGTGATTTCTGAGGCCAAAATATATACTTAAGGTAACAACAGCAACAACAAAAACAAAACCAGAAAAAAACAAAACAAAACAAAAAACCCATGAAAACATCCAGGCATCTCCAAGTAGCTGTGGACCTTATGCATATCCTTCAATGGGGCCCAACCAAATCACCTTAGAGACTCTTCCAGATGTACAAGTCCAGACTGTATAAAACAAATAAAAATATCAATATTCTATCAACACACTACTCCATAAAAGCAGAAAAATTAAGTTCCGGCAGAACATTAGTGAAATCTTCTGACACGTGTATAAAGATTCAGGGTCACACAGTGAGGGACAATAAATATAAAAATGAATACTTCTGCATAAAGAACCTAGTCAATGGTATTGCAACAGTGTAGTACAGTCCTTGTGAGGAGCACAGCATAATGGATAAACTTGTTGAATCACTATGCTATATGCCTGAAACTAACGTAAGCTTGTGTGTCAACGCCACTCAGATAAAAAATTTCAAAGGACAAAAAAATAAATGTTTCTCTCAGTACCCTGCTTCTAAACTAAAGTAGAAACTTATAAACAATACTTCTTCCAAGGATATGTACAATCGCGTTATTTTACAACTTAGGGAAAAGGAAATAAACTTCTGATGAACCCTGGGGCGCCTGGGTGGCGCAGTCGGTTAAGCGTCCGACTTCAGCCAGGTCACGATCTCACGGTCCGTGAGTTCGAGCCCCGCGTCAGGCTCTGGGCTGATGGCTCGGAGCCTGGAGCCTGTTTCCGATTCTGTGTCTCCCTCTCTCTCTGCCCCTCCCCCGTTCATGCTCTGTCTCTCTCTGTCCCAAAAATAAATAAAAACGTGGAAAAAAAAATTAAAAAAAAAAACAAAAAAAAAACCTTCTGATGAACACTTAATATTCATCCAACAATGTCATAAGCCATTGAGACTCTTATGATTGTTTTTAGGCTCCATTTACAATTGTTTTACAGTGACGTGGCTCGAAGTTTATAAAGTATGGAAAGGTTTACAATGAAAGGTCTCCTCCTGACCCGGGCTCAGTTGGTTAAGTGTCCGTCGTTGGCTCAAGTCATGATCTCAAGATCCATGGGTGTGAGCCCCGTGTTGGGCTCTGTGCTGACAGCTCAGAGCCTGGAGCCTGCTTCAGATTCTGTGTCTCTTTACCTCTCTCTCTCTCTCTCTCTCTCTCTCTCTCTCTCTCTCTCTCAAAAATAAATAAAACATTTAAAAAATGCTTTTAAAAGAGAAAGGTTTCTTTGCCCTTAATTCTGTCCTTCAGCTACCAACTGCCTTCCCTACGGTCAAACCAAGTTATTTGTTTCCCATATATCCTTCCAGAGATATTTCATCTATATACATACTCTTTCTCTCTCTTCCCCCTCTATCTTGCCTCTTCCTGCTGCCCTTCTGTCTCTCTCTATATATATATATTTTAAAAATTTTTTGTTCCTTTTGATAAAATTGTATCATTCAGTTGTCCTGAAACTTATTTTTTACTTAACATATCTTGGAGATCTTTGTATATTAAGACTGCTTCCTCCCTCATTCTTTTTCATAACAATGTAATATTCCATTGTCCACATATACCATGGTTTATTTCCCCAATAACTTAGTGGTATATATATTAAACAATATTACAGTTAAAACCTCAAGTATGTCATTTCAAATGTGTGAAGTACATATGCAGGATAGTTCTGAAGATGATGAAATCACTAGGTTATAGGCTACACATATTATAATTTTGATAGTTATAGCCACACTGCTCCCCAGAAAGCAAATAACAATTTATACTTTCATCTAGTAATGTATGAGCCTACTATAGCATGATTTTTTTTTGAAAAGGTTGCGAAGTGCATGATTTAATTTATGACACTTTTTAAAAATAATTTATTGTCAAAGTGGCTTACATACAACACCCAGTGCTCATCCCAACAAGTGCCCTCCTCAATGCCCATCACCCATTTTCCCTCTCCCCCACCCCCACCCCCCGTCCACCCTCAGTTTGCTCTCTATATTTAAGAGTCTCTTGTGGTTTTCCTCCCTCCCTCTCTGTTTGTAAGTATTTTTCCCCCTTCTTTTCCCCCATGGTCTTCTGTTAAGTTCCACATATGATAGAAAACATTTGATATCGGTCTTTCTCTGACTGACTTATTTCACTTAGCATAATACCTTCCAGTTCCATCCATGTTGCTGCAAATGGCATGATTTCATTCTTTCTCATTTCCAAGTAGTATTCTGTTATATATTCTGTTATATATATAAACCACATCTTCTTTATCCATTCGTCAGTTGATGGACATTTAGGCTCTTTCCATCATTTGGCTACTGTTGAGAACGTTGCTATAAACATTGGGGTACATGTGCCCCTATGCATCAGCACTCCTGTCTCCCTTGGGTAAATTCCTAGTAGTGCTATTGCTGGGTCGTATGGTAGTAAATATAGCATGATTTTTAATAGCTCCAATGCACACTATATGGTATTTTCAAATTTCTGTCCCCAATTTTTTGTTTGTTTTTTGTGTGGCTGTTTGGGATGGGTGTGCGAATACTCAAATGGGCTCTGATTTTTGCTCCAAACATCCTGGCTCCTCTCACTCTCTTCTCCCTATGACACATGAATACCACAAAACACACTATCGCTATAAAGCTTCAGGACATATTGAAATGATTAGTGTCCAGAATCCATTAAATTTGAGCATCTCTACAAAGCCCGTAAAAACACTAAACTCAACATAAAAGCAGCAGAGTGCTGGTGAGTTCTTGGTTCCATGAATCAATGTCTAATGAGAATTGATTTAACAGGCTCCAGGGGACCTTATCTTATTGCTAATAAAAGAAATCCCATCCGGTACTATCCTACATTGCCTAGATATTAAATAAGGCTTATGATGATTAAGCACCAGAAAAGTTAATTAAGAGGTAATTCCAGGGGAATGTACTGATCTCATAGAGCAGTGGTCTTCTACTGGATAACTAAGGAGGGGAAGGCAGTTACCAAAGTCGAAGCACTACACAGAGGCACCACAACACACAGTCATGCTGCCTCCAGCCCATCCCACTTCAGCCCTCATCCACCGAGACCTTTCTCTCAACACTGAAGGGACACTCATTTTCACTTCACCTTCAGGACCTGCCCTATCATGGGATCCCTGCCTGGTAAAAAGCACAGGAAACCAGGGCAAGATGTTTGCCACTTATTTTTCATCACTGGATGGGACCACCATAAAACCTTAACAATATTAAACCAAAGGGTAGGGTCTATAAAAATATAGAACTAACAAGAATGTTGTCATAAATTATGGTGGTCATCCAAGCAATTATGCCCAAAAGTTTAATGAGCTCTATAGCTCATCCATATCAGAGACAGAAACTCTGTAGAGCATGAAGATTGCTTTACATCTCTAAACATGGTCTCAGTCGTGGGTGTCCCAGATGGGTCAAGAGTCAAGGTCATCAGAAATAGACTGCTTATATGGATGGACACTCCATTATCGTGTCTTTAGGCACAGCACTGTTCCAGAGCCAACAAGTATCTCATTTAATTTTTTGAAAGCTATTTGTCTTTGCTGATTAAACTGACATATCTAAAACACAAAAGAAGTTTGCTAATTCCTATTTCTATAAAATCCAAACATCTGAGATGTCAGATATGAATTTCTAGGAGAGAGTCTCAGCAGGGTTCATATGACAAAATTTTTATTCTGGAACGAAGTATATAGGGCTTGTTGTTTCTTATATTAGTGGTGGTCCTTTCTGCCTTCCAAGCCAGACATATGAGATCAAAGGAAACTCCAGTGACATGGCTCTCATTTGTTATTCTGACCTCCACTTAACCCCCATTTCCTATTCTGAATGCACAGAGAGGTACTAACTCCATGGGGCTGCTATCACTGTTATGTTGTAGGTGGAACTGAGCTCCATTTGCTTAATTGACAATAAACAGAGAACCGTGCCAAACAGCACTTGCCATAAAGACCTTAACACAGGGCGTGTTCCCTTGGATTCGGTCCACAAGTTTCAGAAGAGGCAAATATGAAATGTTTCCCCAGTGAGCAAAAAAATGGGCATGCAGCTGGCACTACCCTCTGGAAACCAACTTGATGGCGTGTCCCATAGCCTGGAAAAGTTTCATCTCACACATTTAAGCCAGTCATTCTGTTTTCAGGAATGGATTTTAAGGAAAAAAGACTGGGAAGATGACAAAATTTCATTATATACAAGGATATTTGTTGCAACATTCTTTATAGTATAAAAATCATAAATATCCCGAATATCAATCAAGGAAGGGGTAACTAGATTAAGAAGCAAGCAGGGCACCTGAGTGGCTCATTCGGTTAAGCATCTGACTCTTGATTTCAGCTCAGGTCATGATCTCACAGTTGGTAGATGGAGCCCTGCATCAGGCTCTGCACTCGGCATGGAGCCTACTTAAGATTCTGTCTCTGTCTCCCTCTGCCCCTCCCCCCTTTATCTGGCGCATGCACACCCTCTCTCTCTCTCAACCTCTCTCTCAAGCATGCATATGATATGATGTGATGTAATATGATACTGCAATATCACATGGCATAGCCATATCTGACAACATAGGATACTGCTTAATATAATATTAACATGGGAAAACATTACATAGAATGCCAACTTGCTTTTTAACAATCTGGCTACTGTATACACACATGCACGTACTTGCGTATATATGTATGCATATATGTGTGTAAACTTGCACACAATTTTTAGAAGACTACAATTCCCCCATAATAGCACTTTTCGCACTGAACTGATAGAGCACTCTTTTGTTTTGCTCTCCCTCCTCCCTCCTCTGCCTTTTGCACACCTCTCTAAACACACACACACACACACACACACACACACACACACACACACACACACAGTGATGCCCAGGCAGACACAGTAAGTTATGTGAGGGCAGGATCTTGTCTGTCCTGCTCACAAACTCTTCCCCAGAATACAGCAATGCAAACCATGCAGCTCAGTAAATACCCATTAAAGGCAATAACTGGTGATAAATACTGAATATCTAGAAGGCAACTCACCACTGTTTTCTAAAGTGGTTATTTCTAAAGTGTGCAATTATGCAAAATTTTAAGTTTCTTTTTTTAATGTTTGTTTATTTATTTTTGATAAAGGGGGGGATGGGAGGGGCACAGAGAGAGGGAGACAGAGAACCCCAATCAGGCTCCACACTGTCAGTGCAGAGCCTGACATGGGGCTTGAACCCATGAACCGTGAGATCGTGACCTGAGCTGAAATCAAGAGTCAGATGCTTAACCAACTGAGCCATCCAGGCACCCCTTCTTTAAGTTTCTATACCCTTTTCTTAGTTTTGTATGCTGTCACATGTTTGTAATCAGAAAACATTTTTAAATAAATGAATTTTAACAGATGAAATTATATTTATTTGCTGCCTAATACATTTCTATTCCCTTGTTTGGTTTACTAAACACATAAGTGCACAAAATGAATAATGTCTCATTATCTATCCAAGTAGAACAGAACATTGAGCATTAAGAAGAATAAAAGGATTCATTTTGTCTCTGTTTAGACAAGAAATGGGGTCTAATAATCCATAAATCTGATAGAAAATAAAACAGACCTTGAAAAGAGAACAAAGCCAAGAACACATCCTCATTGTTGGCAAAAAACCTAACATAACATTCACAATTTTTTTACTGTATTATCTACTCAAAGAGAGCTGTGGTTTGAACAATACAATTCAATGTTCCTTTGGAAAACAGAGAACAATATCTTTCCACAACACTGCCTTTTCCTTCATAGGGTCCTTACCCACCTTACAAAGGGGACTTAGAAGTTTCAAATGTTACCTAAGACCTTCCTTCCGACTTTTTTCATTTAAACACATGTTCATCGTAAAAAAAATCTTCAAATACAATAAAGTATAAAGGAAAACTATTCATAATACCACCAAGAAATAGCAATGATATTATTTTGTGTATTTCCATGCAGACCTGTGTATATATGATTCAGCTATATGAAAATATACACACTTACAAAATGTATACTTTAGCATATATATTTTATTGACCATATCTACTATTATACACATATTATACATATTTTACTTCCCAGGTCCTTAGCATCCCTGTCTATCTTTAAAAGAGGGAGACTAGGGGCACTCGGGTGGCTCAGTCGGTTATGCATCTGACTTGATTTCAGCTCATGGCTCATGACATTAAGCCCTGCATCAGGCTCTGCACTGACTACATGGATCCTGCTTGGGATTCTCTCTCTCCCTCTCTCTCTGCCTCTCCCCTGCTCGCATGCTCTCTCTCTCGAAATAAATAAGTAAAACTTCAAAAAAAAAAAAGAGGGAGACTAATAAGAATGAGCAGAAATAGACTGATAAATTACATATATATAGTGTGTATAGTGAATTTGAGTCATGTGTTTGCATACACAGCAATGTATATATGTGCAGATATATGTACATATGCATAATTACTGATACATCTATTTATACACACACAGATTATAACCTCCTTAATTCTACTTCTGGAATAGGTCCCATTTTATTAATATAGATTCATTTCCTTATTGGAACACTGGCTGCTTTCACTCATTTCACTGTAGTACCCTGCCATTAATTGTCACATGATGGTTCTGTGATTTTTAAACACAATGATTGCAGAGCTTCAAATGATTATAGCTCTACATTATTTTCCCCAAATGTAAGCAGCAAAAACATGAAAGGAAAACAATCTTTTTAGATATAAGCGATTTTTTTTCCCTTTACAAAACTAACGTAAGCAATTTGCAAAAAATTCCACGAAATACAAAAGAGACTACAAACCCCTAGGCACTGTCCTATCAACCTAAAACAACCACTATGAGCCATTTGCTTTTTCTTGCTAGCTTAAAGACACATGTTCAGGTGCACAGGCGTGCTTTATTAGATGTAATTTCAATGGTCGTAACATTTCAGATCTTGCTTTTTTTTTTTTTTTAAACTACTGCTTGCCTATTTGTCATGTCTGGTCCATTTCCCACAGTCTCCACGAACGTCTGCAGAAAGAACCCTCTCATGCAAAAATGTTGCCCGCTCTGGCTGTTTCCGTTTTCTCGCTGGTCGCTCTTTTGCCGCTGTCTGACAGAACTGGCCTCTTCCCTCAGAGGTTGGCCGGCAAAGACAAAGAGTGAACCACAAGTCAGCTGCTTTTGGGGCTCACTGGGAAATTCATTAATGGGATTTGGAATTTTAAATGTGAAATCAAAGTGCGATTTGGGGTGCAGCGTGCAGCTTTTCTGGGTCCAGAAATTACATTTTGAGGTTGGTTTGACAATCGAATGGCCGATGACAGCCTGGTTAAAATATCTGAGGCGGGGGCCCACAGAAGCTGACTGAGTTATTGGTGTGGTGGCTGGCCAGGGCTGACCAACATGGATCATCACAGGAAATGAAGCATCTCCTGGGAGGAAGGAAGATCATGGGGGTGGGGGGGGGGGCATGAAGCCCGGAGCCAGCTGTAAGGGTACAAACACCAGCTTCACCACTTGGGAGGTATGGAGTATCAGACACTTCTCTGTGCCTCAGCTTTCTCCTCCGTTACCTAGTGGCCACCAGAACGGCTAATATTACGAGAGAAAATACAAGTTCTGATGAGGATAATCGGAACCTTTAGAGGTGCGAACTGGTGCAAAACCATTTGACAATATCTTGCCTAGCAATACACTCATGCTTCTGACAGGAAATCCCACTCCTTGGTGTGTACGTGACAGAAACCCATCCACGTGGTCTCATCAAGACAGAGTGCTCACGGTGGACGTATCTGCAACAACCCCAACTAGGCACTATGCAGATGCCCATACAGACAGTCGAATACACTGAATACTATGGGACAGTGAGACTACACAATCCATAATTACACGTATCATGTGGATGAATCTCGAAACAATATTGAGCCAAAGAAGCCAAACTCAGAAGAGAATATATACGCTGTGAGTCTATTGCTCAAAAGTAGGCCAAACTGATCCTGCCACTAGAGGCACAGATTGGCCTTCTCTTTGAGCAATAGTGACTAGAAGGGGGAAGAGTGGCTTCTGGAAGCTGGTCACGTCTGTCCGGCTTCTCGATCTGGATGCTTGTTACCACGGGGGCATTCAGTGTGAAGGTTGGTGCCAACCATGTCTTCTCCCAGCACAGAGACCACGGTTTTACTAAAGGTAGCTGGCTGCTGCTTCTCTGTGCCCTCATCCTTAATTTCTTCTTCTTCTCATTTGGATCCTATTCTCTCTCTCTCTTTATAATTCTATCTCTGATTTAATTCACTGCAGTTCTAAATTATCCCTCTTCCTCCCCCAAAAGCTCCTACCTATCATATATACAGAAGGAGGTTAATTCTCCCCTGGTGACAATTCAGGGAAACCTAACACCCTCTCGGCACCACTAACACGTAATTCACTATTGTCATGGAAGGTAGAGTCAGCAGTGGCCGTGATTTACCAGTTAACCTATCATTAGTTGTTTTCATTTTTCTTATTAAATCGTATCTTTCAGGCCTTCAAGCATTTTGCAGCTCATATTTGAGCCCCTTTCATTAGCTCCCTTTTCATTTGGGCTCATGCACGGAGGTCTAAGAGAGGCCACACTGGATGTGACCGGACAAACTCCAGTGCCTCTGAATGGTGACAAGCCTTGAATATATAAATACTGGGCAGTCCACATCACAGAGACCAGTTGGACCTGAGGATAAAGAGCAGGCGTGTGTTCGAACTCCGATGCAGAGGCTTCGCCCCAGCCTGAGATGCTGTTCAGGGGTGCCCCGGTACAGAGAAAGCACACTGGGAATGTCCACACCGTTTTCCCATTCAGAAATGACGAGGTGAAGGACACGGGTAAAATGTACCAGATTTCTGCCTCAGAAACCTTGGTGTAAATAAAAGTGTCAGAGACCCCGACTCATAAGAAAAGAGTACTTAGTGAGAACAGCATAGCAGTCATACGGAACAACCTTGCCGTCGTCCCGGCAAACACACATCTTGCCCCAAGTACACTGAAGGCGGCCTTGTCTGTCTTTGGAAGATGAACACACCGACGTCAGGACGATGTTACCGGGAAAGCGGCCAGATTCATGCACCTGATGTTAAATATCCTGGCTGGAAAAGGAATTCTCAGCATGGGCGGACGTTAACACAACCACGGCCAGTCGTGCCAGGCAGTGATCTGACAAACAAGGGCAGGAACAAAGGACAGGTCTGGTCTGCAATGACCTTTTCAAACTATCTGTTGATCCCTTAAGCTGAACTGTCCATTCTTAATGGTGCAAGCCAAGAAAAGCGCAGCACGGTTTGACAGAAGGAACCGCAAGGCTCTAGTCTCTCTTTCTGCAGTTTACTCCTGGGGTCTGTGCAAAAACACATGCAAAATGCTAACACCTCGGACAGATCATCTCCAACGTGAGGATGAAAACGTCTTGCCTGTAGGCAAGGGACGGGCTGCCCATGATCTCCTGAAAGCCCTTCTAAGATCCAGTGGCTGGAAGCACCAGATGATTTCACCTAGGCTGGAGCACGGTGGCCAGGTGTTAAGGTTTGGAGGGACAGGCAGGTCTGGGCTTGACCACCGGCGGAGCTGAGTGACTTTGTGTCAGTGACTTTTCCTCCTCCAGTTGTAAATTAGGGACAATAATGCCTAACCTCACACAATTTAAGTGAGGACTAAATTAGGCCAAGTGCATAAAGTGCTGAACAAAGCCAGACCACAAATGCAGGCGGGCTTCAGGTTCAAGGGTGTGGAGAATGACAACCTGGATACGGTTCAGTTACTTAACTTCAGAGCAAAGGAGATATATACATATACATATACATATACATATACATATACATATACATATACATATTCATTTTTATATATATGGCTAAATATAAGTCACAAATGCTTAAGAGAGTGCTTAGAGCCCTGGGAAGAATCTGCCAGAAGTCCTCATCTGCCATGATGTAAACATATGCCTACATGCTGCTGTTACAGGATCTGACTTCTGGTTCTTCCTGCCCTTCCCATCTCCAGAGTTTCATTGCAAAACACCTGGCTGTGCGCTCAGACATGGCCAATGTGAACGTCCCGGAGAGACCTCTTTGTTCGAAGATCAGCAGCCCACCCCACCACATCGTGCTGGCTTTCTGGAGACAGCGGGGCTCCCAGGTTATGCTCACGCCTCAGCCATCTGATTGACCTTCAGTGGCCGTCTCTCACTCCTTCCTGTCTCCGTCTAGCTCCACGAATCCCCAGCGCTCCTCTGCAGAGGCTGCACTGGCCATACTGTGGTTCTGTGGTTCTGTCTCCTCCTATGAGGGGGCTGTAGCTAGCTAGCTTGTGTTCCCAAACTCCCCAAAGATAATGTGATTCAGAATGAGAAGCTAGAATTCTTGGCATTCTTAGGAAAGCTCAAAATTGTAAGTTTCTTGAAAACTTACTTCCCCATACTCACTTCTTCATACCCTCTCGTCTTTACTACAGATACCTAAAAACTGTTTAAGAAAAACAAATATTCTGTTTAGTAGAACTTACAAAGGACTGTGGCCTACGCCAAATATTCAAACACTGGAAAACAAGAGTGAACGTTACATGGTGGTACATGAATAATGAAATATTTGATCTCCTAGCAAAGTTAACAATTCCACACGGCTTTAATGTTGAAATGGCCAAAAGGACTTCTTTTGTTTCAAAAAACTTGTATCTTGAAACATCACTCACGGAATTTGACTAAAGTACACTATGCCTACACACTTTTAATATTTATTCTATTTGCAAACAATGACTTGGGTTCATAGCAGCCAGGGCTATAGACCCACACTTGTAACATGGAAAGAGACATAAGCAAGAATGACCACTTAGACCATGATTGCTTCTCTCCTGACTGCTCTGTCCTGTTCCCAGAAATGTTGACCTTCACCTTCAACATCGTGTGTCTGTGGCTTTTGTCCCTGCCCTTGCTTGACATCAGTGGATTCCTTCAAACTAATAACATCTCTCCATTGATTGGTAAGCTTCATTTCTCACAGAAAAATTCTAACACTTCCTCCTATTGTCATGAGGCCTCTACCGATTTTTCTAGGGATTTGGGAAAGTGTGCAAATACCCTGAGTCATGCTGGAAAGGAATCCCCACGTGGAGACACATGCCAAGACTCCCAGTGGGGACGTCTGGCCTCCTGCTCTCCTCATTGTTTCCCACACAGCTATTTCCCCAACACTCTGGCTCACCTCCCCACCCTGAAACTGCAGGAAGGCTCCTGCCCTCTTCCTAACTCCTGGGCTGTATTCGACAATCCGCTCAGCTCATGAATGTGCTTTATGCTTTAACTCCACCGTTCTCTGAGTGCCGACTGTCTGTGATTTACAGAATCCCTTCTGGCCTTGTGCCCCAGCAGCTCCCCGTCTTTGACAACTGTCACTCCAACTGCGCACAACCCTGTCGGAGACTTTCCAGTCCCTCGAGGCCCACTTTATGGCTGCCTCACCCTGTGATTCCTGTCCAAGCACTGTTAAAAGAATTCTAAACTGAGGGTTGGGGGCTGGGGCAGACAAGCATAAGGAACACGATCTGAACTCAGGACGCGTGGTGTTCTAGAGAGGGAGCTGTGTGTCTAGGCAAAGAGCTCAGCCCCAGATCCCCTATCCCAGTTAATGCCTGAGCACAGAGAAATACCAGTAGAGACAGGGATGTTGTCATTGACACACAAGTCAGGGGAGTGAAACAAAACATCACCCGTCATAGAAGGAGGAAAGGGATCAGCCTGAGAACGGGAGAAGGAAGCACAAGTTGGGGGTTTCTCTCTCTCTTTTTTTTAAAGGTCATCTCATTTGTATTCACTGCATATTTTTATTATCCACATCTTGGGTAACACACCAATTTCATCCAGTCTCTGGCCCTTTAACCACATAAACACATAATAACCACCTGACAAAGACCTTGTTCAGCCACTGCCTTGGAACCTTCCCACTTGTATTTAACATGTTCTCACTCAGACCCTGTCTCTGGACAACTTTAAACTCAACCTTTTATCCAGAAGTTCCTGCCTCATGATGTCTGGGTTCATTCTCCATCACAGAGGTATCCCTGTCACCCGGTTCTTGGCTTTTTCAAAATGACTTTTGCCACTTTAGCTTAGAAGAGAGGCAGTTTCTACCTGCTCTGCCCACTTCTTTGGTGGGGCAACTTTCAGATTACATCTAGCTACAGTCTCAGTGATGGAGCCTTCATCTGAATTACACCTGAATAACAGACTATTCTGTCACTTCCTCTGACCCTCAACTCCTGGCTGATGCCTCGCTGGAGACTGATAACACCTCTCATCTGTGGGCGCGACTCTGATTTTTAGAAACAATATGAATACCTCAGGTACTGCTGCTCTCTGCTTCTTCTCCAGGGGACTCCAGAGCTAGGTCTTTATCCTGAATCACGTCCTCAGATCCTGCAGCCCAGCACACCAAGGCATGCAAAAGAAAGAAGAGCAACACTCTTCCATTCCCTCTGGCCCAGTCTCGTCCTTCCCTGAGCCGTCTGCTGCTGCCTGTGCTGTGGTGATCCCGTCTGCCTGGCACTCCAGTTTGGGCTGTCCTCCTCCAGCTCCGAGCCTGGGCTCCAGGCTCACCGCTGCAACCTGGGCGTGGCCCTCACTCATCCTGCTTCCTGAGGCCTGTCTCAAGGGGGACCTTACACCCTACCTCCAGAAACATAGACGTGACGAGGAAAGTCTATCACTTCTGGTAGTTCTGTCCTCCTCGCTCCAGGCTTGCAGAGCTCATGCATCCCTAGAAGACTCCACACGCCACACTGCAGTCACATGCCTGCTTCCCTGGGAGGCCAGAGCCTGTGTACTTTCAGGCACAGTGAGGGATCAGGCGCATGGCCACAGCATCCAGGGATGTTGGCTGAACTGCGTCCTTAGAGAAGACAAAGGTATTAGGTACTGCCATATCACAGCACTAGCCAGTGTATGGTAGGACAGTGTAATCCACGGGTTCTCCAACTTTTCTCCAACACACAGTGCTGAGTGTCACCCCCTGAGTTTCTGAGTCAATAGTTTGCAGCAGGAGAATTTCATTTCCAACAAGTTCCCAGATGGTTCTGATGTTGCTCTCTAGGTTCCGATAAAACTTCACATACAATAACACGTGGCAGTCCAGATTTGGCCCGGGGGTCCATCGTTTGCCAATCTCTGCACGAGAAGGTTCCTAATGCTGAGCTATTAACTTTTCAGTGATGGTTGATCAGGCAAGAAATTAAAAAGCTAAGAGTTCATACTGCTGCCTCTAGATTCATGCAGTTTGCCAGAGGGTCACTTATTCGAAAGTAGTTCTAGAGACTCTGTGCATTCTGTCCTCGTTTAAAATCTGGTCTACATATTTTTAGAGGTAACACCATTCATGCAAATGTAACTTTAGATTTTATATGCAAATTATGGTTGCTTTAACATATCCAATTCAGAAGCTTGGGCCGATGCTCTGAGGAAATGCAAGCACACTGCTAGGAAGTGAGGCCTGAGGGTCTGGTGCCTGACACTGGGCACTGTCAGTGCCTAATACACAGACCCCAGGGGTGGAGAGCAGCCTCAGTGCCGTTAGCTACAAGAGTGGAGGGAGGACTGAGTGAGCTCTCAGGATCGACTGCGGGACTCTCTGACCTCTTCTGGCCCTGCACACACTAGGTCTGCAGACACTGATGGGGAGAGCTAAGACTCGCTCTGAGGGCACAGACTGATGGAAAAAGTTACCGATTTCTAATTTGGAGGCATCTTCCAACTCATGTTCTTCTCCGTGGTGGCTCTTTATACCCTGGTGCTGGACTCTTTCCACAGTAACCTACTGCCTCTCCATGGTTGACTGTGGTGTTGGGTTTTTTCGGTATCTTTCCTGATTATCTGTCTGGTTGTTCTGTTAACTGTTCAGAGAGGTTGTTGAAGTTTCCATCTCTAATCGTTGACTTGACTACTTCTGGTTTCAGTTCTACCTGCTTTTCTCTACCTATTTTCAAGGTCTGTTGTTTGGTACATGCACATTTAAGATTCCTACATCTTCTTGGTACAGCAACCCTTTTTTATGTAATGCCTTCTTCCTCTGTCTCTGGTGATTTCCTTTGCTCTGCAATATAGCTTATCCATTATAATATAGCCACTCCTGGTTCTTTTTTAATGTTTATTTATTTTTGAGAAAGAGAGACAGAGACACAGAGCATGAGCAGGGGAGGGGCAGAGAGAGATGGAGACACAAAATTCAAAGCAGACTCCAGGCTCTGAGCTGTCAGCACAGAGCCTGACGCAGGGCTCGAACTCAGGTGAAGTGAGATCATTACATGAGCCAAAGTCGGACGCTTAACTGACTGAACCAACCAGGTGCGCCCCCTGTTGTTGTTGTTTTTTTTTATTAAGTTTTGCATGATATATCTTTTTTCATACTTTCACTTTCAACCAGCCTCTATTGTAATGTTTAAGGCAGGTTTCTTATAGACAGCATATCTTTGGGATGTGTCTTTTTATCCACTTTGCTAATTTGTGTCTTTAATTGGTTGGTGTATGTAGGCCATTTATATTTAATGTAATTATTGATATGTTAGGGCTTAAATTTGCTATTTTTTTTTTCTGTTTATTCTCTTGATTCTCTATTTTCTTTGTCCTGTCTTCCTACAGGTTACTTGGGCATTTTTTAGAATTTCGTTTTGATTTATCTAATGTTTTAGAATGTTATCTGTATAACTTTTATAGTGGTTAGTAGGTATGACATTTTATATATATAAAACATAGTACTGTCTACTAATGTAGTCATTTTTACCAGTTCAGGTGAAATATATTAATCTTATCTCCCTTTAAGTCCTTTTACCCTGTTTACAATATAATTGCCTGAAATATTTCCTCTACATACATTTAGCATCACATCAGACAATGGCATAATTTTGCTTCCACTGTCAAGCATAATTTAAAAAACATATTTACCAGGGAATAGAAAATATTATATTTGCTCCTATTTTTGCTTATCAAATTCCTCTTTTCTGATGTTTTCAATTTACTTCTTTTGTCACTTCATTTCTGCTTAAAGAACTTTCTTTAGCCAGTCTTTAGTTTTTCCTCACCTAAAAATGTCTTGATTTTTCTCTTCATCCCTGAAGACTGTCTTCACTGTGTATTAGATTCTGGGTTGACAGTTCTCTCAGCAGCTAAAAAAAAAAATAATAATAGTACCACTTCTTTCTGGTCTACACAGTTTCTGTTGAGAAATCTGCTGTCATTCTAATTGTTTTTCTCTTGTACGTAAGGTGCCATTTTCCTCTGGCTGTTTTCAAGATTTTTTCTTTTCTTAATTTAGAAGAGAGTTTCTTTGAGTTCACCCTGTTTTAAATCTATCAGTTTCTTAAATCTGTAGGCTTGTGTTTCTTTCTTGACAACTTTGGCAAGTTTTCAACTCTTATTTCCTCAAGTACTTTTTCAGCCCTCTTTCACCTGAAACTCTGATAACACGAATGTAAGATACCATATTATAGTCCCACAGGCCACTAAGACTCTGTTCATTTTTTGGTTTCATTTCACTGTCTCTCTGTTGTTCACATTTGGTAAGTTCTATTGTTGTATCTTCCAGCTCATTGATTCTTTCCTCTACCCTTTCATTCTGTTCTTGAGCTTCGGTTACTATATTTTTCAGTTCAAAAATTTCCATTTTGTTCTTCATCATACCTTCTATTTCTTTGCTCAAACTTTCTACTTCTTTGTTGAGGCTTTTCGTTGTGTTTTGTCTCCTTGTTTCTAACATGTTCAAAATTGCTGGTTGAGCCATTTTTATCAAGGATGCTTCAAAATACTGCCTATTCCCATCATATCTGCCATCTCAGCGTTGGCATCTACTGATTGTCTACTTGCATTCAGTTTGAGATGTTCCTGGTTCTTGGTATGCAATGTTTTTGTTTACTGAAGCCTGTACATGTTTGTATTATGTTCTAAGACTCTAGGTCTTATTTAAGCCTGTTTTAGCTGGCTTTCTCTGACACCAACGTGGCATTGTTGCTGCCACATAGGGGGAGAAGTGTAGGCTCCCCACTTGGCTTCTGTTGACACCCGGGGAGGAGGCTCCTCATTACTGCTGGGTAGGAACTGCAGCCCCCCCAAATGGTCTTCGGTAACTCCATAGGGCAGATGGCCTCATTATCTCTGCCAATGCTGGAAGTTTTGACTCTTCCCTAGTCCTTCACTGACACCACCGTGGCAGGGATGGGGAGAAGCACTTTGCTTCTGCCGGGTGCAGGTAGAAGTCTGGCTCCCTACAGGGCCCCATTTACACCACAAGAGAGGTGGGGGCTTGTTAGTGGCCACTGAAGCTAAGAGTTTCAGCTCCCTACCTGGCCTTCCCTGGGTGGGGCTGGGAGCCCCAGATCCTCTTCTGTGGTGTTTGGATCGAGGATAGCAGTTGTTGTCTACAGGTTTTCAGTCTTGTTCAGCTACTCCTTTCCTGGTTCTTTGGCTTTTGTTGGATGGTCTTGTTTGTTTGGGGGGTGGCGGGGTGGGGGGGGGTCGAGGCTTTTTTTGTCTATGACCATTGCATTTCTAGGCCGCCAGATATTTCACTTCCAAATCTCAGATTTATATGAGGCACAAAGAAAGCCCAGGGAACTTGCCACTGTCATTCTTCAGTTCCAGGGGCACTTAGCCAGTCTGCCTTCTTCCAGCTACCTTTCACAGTCTCCTTCCATTTGTCTAGATATAGTGTCTGGCGTTTTTAGTTGTACTTAGCAGAAGGAATAGGGAGAAGTACCTCTGTTCCACTTCCCAGAAGCAGAAATCAGCCAGCTGTTGGCATTTGTACAATGTACCTAGAGCTGGGCTGTAATATCCCACGTGAATATGCATGAGTTTCATAATGAAGGATGCAAATTCATTTCTCAATTTTCAGAATCAAATGCCTTAAAAAACAAATTTATTTTAAATCATGATTGTATTTCAACAATACAGTGGGCTTAAATTAAATATTCCCTTGAAAGTAGGTGGGGATGTGGAGTGTGGCTCTCCTGACATTTAACTGAATGCCTAACTGCACTGCAAAACAAAGACTAAACAAGAGACACACTGTCATGATTGAGGGAACAGGATGAGACTGCCAGTATCACTTACTGTGTTGCTTTATGTAACACGCTTAACTCCCAGGGACTTCGATTCCTCATTTATGAATCGAGCGGGCTATGCTTGAATTCAGGACTGATGTTTACATCCTATCTTAGCTCTTAAACCCATCATTTGCTCTAGAATATTTTCTCTCTACTTCAGAGAGGAAACGAAGGTTTGACAATGTCAGTTTTAGGGACAAGCTTCTCAATGTAAAGCTTTTCCAACCAGAGGCATCCTTTGCTGTTCCCAATAATGGCAACAGTGGACCAGAATCACCTCTGTGTCAGGTGGCTTTGAGCACATCAGCAATGTTGAGGGCTTTAATGTCACATGAGGGCAGAGAGCCTTCAGAATAAAGGGACTAACGGATGGACACTGTCTGTGCAGTGTTCGGAGGCCCTGCTGACTGTAGAACTGTGACACGCAAGATTTTGGAAACTGCCTTGGAGACAGAAATGTCGCTCCGGGAGAAAACAAACACTCTCGGTGGCAGCATCTAAGGTCAATTATAGTCCTGCTGGGGTGGCTGCCTGCGTACAGGGCTTCTACTTTATATTTAAAAGCTTCCCTTTCGTACTTAAGCTGTCAAAGCAGAAAGTGTGATTTTCTCATAAATCCACTCTTCATGGGCCCACTGAGCCATTTTCTACTTCATATAGAAATACTTTGTTTCTGTAATCAGAAAGAAAAGAAGCTACTAAGCAGCCCTACAGAAGGTATGCAGGGCAACAGAAACTATATAGAGCAACCTCCCTAAATGAAAAGGAGTCAGAGTGTCCAAATCTAAGGGAAAAAAGTCTCCTTTGGCCACGGTGGGTCAGGACTCGAGTGAATATACAAAGTGGAGACAGACATCAAAGGTTCAAATAATTAGTATTTTTGGAAAGACAAATACCATATGATTTCATTCGCGGGGGTAATTTCAACAAAACAAAAGAGGAAAGGGGGGAAGAAAGAGAGAGAAAGGCAAACCAAGAAACAGACCCTTAACTGTAGAGAACAAACTGATGGTTACCAGAAGGGAGGTGGGGGTGGGGATGGGTTAAAGAGGTGGCAGGGGTTAAGGAGGGCACTTGTCACCACGAGCACCGGGTGCTGTCTGGAAGTGTTAAATCACTATAGTGTACAACTGAAACTAATATTACACTATATGTTAACTAACTGGAATTTAAATGAAAACTTATTTTAAAAGGTCCAAACAATTAAGCATTGGCTATAAAACAAACTCGAGCATTCCTTTCTACCTGTCGAGAATCATCTAATAATCAGAAAGAGAACGTATCTCGCTTTAGGAAAAGCCAAGCCATAGAACCATTTGAATGTATTAAACAGATACGAAAACATAAATGTAACTGCAATGATTTAACTCCTGCACCAGATGAACCGGCCAAAAGCAAGCCACCAACAGCTCTTCCGAGTCCTTTCTATGTCCCAAATCTGTCCACAGGGCTGTCCGTGTATTAATCCACGGAACCCTCACAGCCCCCAGATAGGCACCTCCATCATTCTTCGTGCACAGTGGGAAAAGCAGAGCACTGAAGATGAAGGAACACACCCATGGTCACATGTCGGGTGAAGCTTCTTCGGCCATAAAGCAAACCAACACTGATGAACTCCTTCATTCTTGTATTTGCAACAAGACATGTAGTACAGTTGAGCATCTGGCCTTACATACCGCCCCCATGCTTTTGCTCTGAGGTTCATGTAAAAACAAATAAATACCATGTCAAGGAAGGAGGATCAAAAATACGGTCAACAATGAATTTTAAGAGTTTTCTCTCCCTCTCTCACCACGCGTCACCAAAGCACGGCAGACAACGTAGGCCACTATGCTCTGCTTCAGGACCACACACAGATGTTTTTTATGCTCTCACAGGAATAGAAGCTTCTAGAATTTTTGTCCTGGACCCCCCAGTTGGATAAACCTGGTTGTGGGGGAGCCGACCCAGGAGGGGAAGGAGAAGGCGAGGGAAGAAAAGGGGAGGACACAAGAGCAGGGTACGGCAAGACCATATGGCAAATGTCCAGGGTCTGGGGAAGTGTCGGTCCTCTTGGGGCTCAGAGATGCGGCTCAGGGAGGGACACAAGCCAAAACGTCGGCAGTCTGACCGGACCTTGCCTGAGCCTTGGTTCAGGGGAGGGTGGCAATCTGCCAAGAGCACTCAGGTAGACGCCAGCCCTGGTGTGTAGAGCACTAGGGTGGGGAGCTCTAGAGACGGGATTCGAGAGCAATACAAAACCATGTCTGTCTAACCAGTGGCCAGGAGCAGTCTTGGGAAGGGAGGAAATGCAGGCTCCAGGCACATTCCTGGCATGGAATGGGGCAAAGCAGGCCTTGGTGGCTATGAGTTGCTCAGCCCAGGAAACATAAAAGGCAAGCGAAGCATTACATTGTGGGAGACGACCAGCATTAAACCAGCACAGTTACAGGGGCTGACCACACACCAACATTTGGGGAAGCCTGGTAGGGGCAAAGGAGACACTCTATTCCTGAACTAATTCCAAAGACCCTGGCAACTTACTGGGTATGTCAACGTGTTGGGACCCAGAATCTACTTAGACATGCAGAAGCTAGGCACTCTGGGTTTGGCCTGAGACATGGGGAGAAGAATCAGCCAGGGCAGGATACTTGCCTCCTAGGCTTACACACATTAATAGTTAATGCAGAATGGGAGCCCGTGAGTCAGGCCAACAGGGGCCAGGGTGAGCTGAAGAAGGCTGGGACTCGAGGAGCACCTGGGGCTGAGCTCTTCTTGGAATTAGAGGCCTTGCTCCAATTTCCAGCAAAGGAATCTCTACCCTGGACCAGGAGTCTCCCATTGGGGTGAAGGAGCCCATTAAAAGTCACCTGTGAGTCAAACAGGTTGTTCACGAATTTCCTTATGAATATGTCGGCTTAAGAACTGTTGGCTTTAGGAGCTGGTGAGGAGGGAAGGGAAGGCAGCTGCTGGCCACCAAGGCTAAGGTCCATATCCAGAAACTGAAGAAGTTCACGGAACAAGCAAGTTATTCTAGCAACACAGCACAGAGCGAGGAAGTACAAGAAATTCTGATCTCCATGTTGCCCATCTGCCCTCACCAGCTCTGTGTCTCTGGTGAGATGATTGTGTATGTGTCTGAACTACTGTGGTTGGAGACAGATGCTTTTTCAGTGCCTGTGGAAACCTTCCTCCTTCCTCCCTTTCGAGTTCTGAAATCTGTGCACACCTAATGCCAAAGAAATGCCTTCCGCAGCCAGGGGTTGGAGGAATGAGGGCTAGGCCAAGAATTTGTGCCAAGAAGCTTTATCACAGCCCAACAGAGTTGAAGCTCTGACATTTGCAGTGGAAAAGTAAATAAGATCAGGAACTTAACACCACAAAAGCAACCTTGTAAGAAACTGTTTTTAAAGACTATGGGATTATGGGGCGAATGGAACCAGAACCTCCCAATTAGTAACTACACATCTTCGAAGGGCTACACATTTAAAAGTGAATGGAAGCTTTAGTATCATTCCCTTTTACCCTACAACCACATTTGCAGCAACAAACTCCCCTGGCCATTCCTAAAGGCAGGCCCCATAGGCAAATATATGATAATTTAATTTTATGGTGCCAGAGACACTATACAAATTATGAAGATAAGGCTATTCTAAAGCCACATATTATTTCAAAGGTCATGACATACTTGGTCAACCATTAACTTCAAAGAGACATCAAAGGATTTATTCCATCCTGAGATGTGCAAACTTTCTGCAGTGAATATAGCATGAACACAATGGACTTTCCTTTTAAACTACATAGTAAGGCCCAAACCAGGACATTATTCTGAGACCACCTTCACTTGAGAGAGACAACAATACTTGAAAGCAAAGGTCAATATACAATTTGGTAGCTAAGACATTGCCTGGACCCTTCAGATACCCAAAAACCTCATACAGAAAAGCACTAGCCCCAAACAAAATTGAGAAAGAAAGCTTACTTTTTGGTCTTATAAATTCCAAACTGCTTAACCTGCATTCCAAACTAGTGTTGTCCAATAAAAGCTTAATGTGAAACATGTATATAAAGTAGTCTAGCAATCACATTAAAAAAAGAGGGGGGTGGTGCCCGGATGGCTCACTCGGTTAAGTGTCCGACTTCGGCTCAGGTCACGAACTCATGGTTTGTGAGTTGGAACCCTGCGTCGGGCTCTGGGCTAAAGCCTGCTTCAGATTCTGTGTCTTCCCCTCTGTCTTCCCCTCCCTCACTTGTGCTCTCTCTCTCTCTCTCAAAAATAAATAAAACATTAAAAAAATAAAAACAAACAAAAAAACAGGGTGCCTGGGTGGTTCAGTGGGTTGAGCATCCGACTTAGTTTCGGCTCAGGTCATGATCTCATGGTTTATGGGTTCAAGACCCGAGTCAGGGTCTGCACTGGCAGCACGGAGTCTGTTTGGAATTCTCTCTCTCTCCCTCTTTCTGTCCCTCCCCTTGTCTCTCTCTCTCTCTCTAATAAAAACATTTAAAATAATAAATAAAAATAAAATAAACAATGGATAAAAATAATTCTAACTGTATTTTTATTTAAAATGTAATTTTAGGTACGTTTTGTTTTCAATATAAAAATGATTACTGATATCTTTTATAGCTTTTTTTCACACTAGATCCTCGAAATCCAGAGTGTACTTTATATTTGGACTAAATCTCAATTTGGACAAGCCATATTTGGTGAGCTCAATGCCACAGGGGACTAATGACTACTGTAATGTCCCAACTACCCTTTCCCATATCCTAAATCAAGCCCTCCTAGCTCCCCCCTCCAATATGCAAAGCTTTAGCAAGCACAGGAACCAGATTTTCTAAGATGGCCCTAACTTCCCTACTACGTCCCATGGTGCCTGGGTGGCCTTGGTTCAATGCCAAGGCTGTGTGCTATCTATCCTAGTTACTGGCCTCAGCTCTGGGGTGAAACTGCCTCGGCTTGAATTTACCTCTCACTGTGTACAATCTGAGTAAGTTACTTAACATCTTTTCGGATCCTCAGTTTCCCCCTTTTGGCAATGGATAAGAAACCGTTTTTCTGAGGGTCACCAGAAATAAGAGGAGGTGACATTCTTGGAACACCACACTCTATCCCTTATGATCAGGAACAGTGGAAGCAAAACTACTGTCTTCCTCCACAGCCCCCCACAGGTCCCCATGTGGGGCTGAGAAAACATGTCCTTATTACTTTGCCCAGGATGCTTCCTGTTACCCAGACCTTTGTTTTAATCTGCTTAAAAAGCCTGTCCGTCTTCAAGAATCAGATCTAAAAATTCCCCTCTTAAGGAAGTCTTTCCTTTTTCCTACCTTCCACCGAGAGGTAGGTATTCCCATGGGTCTGCCTTGATGGTTTTCTTTCTTTTTTAAAAAAAAATTTTAAAGGTTTATTTTTGAGGCAGGGACAGAGTGCAAGTGGGGGAGGGGCAGAGGGAAACAGAGACACAGAATCCAAAGCAGGCTCCAGGCTCTGAGCTGTCAGCACAGAGCCCAATGTGGGGCTCAAACCCACGAACTGTGAGATCATGACCCGAGCCAAAGTCAGACACTTAACGGACTGAGCCAGCCAAGTGCCCCTTGATGTTTTTATTTCTAACTCTCTAGAACATTCTAATTATACACGTAAGTCTTAACTATACATGTAAGTCCACCTTCCGGACTATTCCTCAAGAGCTAAGACACTTATTAAAATTATAAAGCTCTCCCTCTCTCCCTCTGCCCTTTCATTCCCTTCTCATTTGCCCAGGAGGGTCCTGACATTAAGTCCATGATTTTGAAATAATCCAACAACTCTGATTTAGTATATTTGACCTTTTCATTATTAATAAAAATTCTAATAATAAGTAAAAAGGAGATTCTTAAAAAAATCTTGGGAGGTCCCCTCTAGTTTGAGATTGATACTCTATACCCTGCACCCCCCACCTGTTTCTGAGGTCCCTGCACCTGCCCCCACAGGTCTCCAGGCTCTCTCCCAGTGTCTCCCGGTTCTGACTCTCACAGGGCCTTCCCCTTCCCAAAGTGACATTCAAACAGAACCATACCAGACCTTCCACTGGACTTTAAAATGCACCTGCTCTCGGGCTCTCTTCTTTCAGGGCCCTTCCAGGTGACTGGCTGGCCACGCTGATCTACTGCTGCAGAGGAAGGAGTCCCTCCTGTCCCCTCTGAGATGACAGATTCATTAACTGGACAGGTCAGTGCTACGGTGTCAGTGTGGAGTATGAGGAGCTACAAAGGGCCAGTGTGGAGATGTCAGGCAGAGGCACTCTGTGAACGCCCAGCTATCTCATCAACCGTAGGGCCCACTGATTCCAACCGAGCAAAGACAAGGCCATCGGACTTCCAAATTCAGAGACGGATACAGCCGGGGGCCTTTGTTCATTCGTTAGCTCGATTTAAGCGTCCCAACAAAAGACGCCAAGAACAAAGGCGTTTTACTTTTTGAAAAAGAAACTTCTTGAACACTCAAGTTCTTGTAATAAAATTTTAATTTGTTGAAAATTAAAATGAATTTTGAATGAAGAAAGATCACTGACCCATTTTATTAAAAGTACTGTGTTCTTTCTACTTTAAAAAGAAGGGGGGGCGATGAATCCTCAAAGGAGCGTCTGTATAACAGACTAGAAACACAAACTATTTCTAGACCGGGGGAGACGCTTCTCTTCCCTACAGTGCTTCTTCCACACGCCTGGCAGCTCTTATTTCCTAAGACACTTGGACCTGACTCTTGTGCGGTGGAGTACCGCCCTCCCTCACACGGGGCAAAGCAGGTGCGGGTCCTATCAGAAGTGAGCAGTTGAGACCAGGGGGCGGCAGAAGCAGGTCTCCAGGTGCATTCGGTTCCCTTTCCTTAACACAGGGAAAGGGGGAGAAGCTCGCACACCGCCATCCCCCATCCCCGAGAGCCTCTCAGACAAAGACAGGCAGGAAGCACTCTCAACCCTTCCCTCCCTTCCTTCCGCTGGCCCGGTCCAGCCTGGCCCCGCGGTGCGTGGTAGGCTTCAGGAGACCGCCAGTTCAGCAAACGCTGGCAATTAATGGCCAGTCGCAGTTACAGGAAACCACTTCATTACCTCTAACCCCTGCTCCACCACAGACAGGTCCACTAGAGCACCAGCAAATGTTTGGAAGTTATCCAGCTGCTAACTAGCTTCTGGCAAGCATGTATTAAATGAAAAGCTGTAAAGGCTCTGTCTATCTCATAAATGCCTCCGAGACTCCATTTGAACACCAGAGTACCGTGCAATGAACAGTCACTGTTAAAACCACTTTGTAAACGCGCCTGACAATGGAAAATCACAGGGTCTAAACTATGATGTGACTGCGTGTCTGGAGATCTTTCCACGGTATCTTCTACCCCACGAGGGGCCAGACGGTGGAAGGAGGCCAGGCGCCCTGGCATCCAGAACCTCAGGGCCTGGCCAGGCTCTCCCACTATCTGCACTGTTTGAGCCTGCTTCTCCAGCTGCAAGTCAAGGGCAGAGACATAATGAATACTCGGGTCCCTTTGAGCTCCCAGAAACTATATTACTCAAAGCAATACTAGAGTATGTTGCTGTTACAAATAAACCCCGAGGCCTCAGCGATTTAACCCAATAAAAGTTTATTTCTTTGTCACATAAAGTCCCTTGCTGGCCATCAGAAACTCTGTTGCATCCAATGTCTTAGGGATTGGGTTCCGTCCATCTGGTGATGCCACGTTTCAACATGAGGCCTCCAGGGTCCCCACAGCGGGCAGGGGGATAGAGAGGAGTATCAGCTTTTAAGTGTCTTGGTCCAACAGTGCCACGTACCCTTCCTCCCACAGCCTATTGGCCGGACTTAGTTACATGGCCTCGACCTCACCGCAGGGGAGGAGGGGAGGCTGGGAAATGTGCAGGAACACATGACGTATCTGACGAGCACTCTCTACCTCCACCGTACAGATGACACCTCATTTATTTATTTTACTAATTTAATCTGTTTATCTGAGCAGCTATTGACAGAGCATCACGATAGGCTACATCACAGAAGAAAAAGAAGTTCTTCAAATTAAGGATGCCAGAAACATAGAAAGGCAGATGGAGAGAAGGGAACACCAGGCCAAATGCCCAATACTCAAGCGAACACAGCCCCCCGAGTAGGGATGAGGTACAAGTCCGGGGCCGGGCCCTCTGTAGGCTACCACAGGGAGACTGGCACGCTCAGATGCATGCTGGGCCTCCTGGATGTGAGTCACATGGGAAGCATGAGGAGTCCAACAAAGAAGCAACACGACTTGGCCGTCCCCGCCCCCAGCCTTACTGCCCTATGGTGGTCTGTCCACTAGTCTGCCTACAGCCTAGGAAGCTATGTTTAGCACTTCTTCCTCCAATCAGGGCCTTGCTCCCCCTCTGAGGCTTTGTTGCTGCCATAAATGATGTCATCAAAATCCTGGCTGGCCCAGAACTTCCATGGGAGCCTGGTGCCAGGCTCAGAGCTGCTAAAGATACCACACTGATCCCGGCCGGGGTTCCCACACTCCAACCGTCTCCAGAAACTCAAATTCTAAGGAATAAAGCGGTTGGGTAAGATTCTGGAACAGCATGGCCTTCAGCGCAGCAGATATGTCTAGTTACTTTTTTCTACCATAGAAAGATTCTTTAAGAGTTGCATAACTAAGGAAAGAAGGCAATAGAGAAACTTCATACGCCGATGACGAATCTCATTAGTTGTTAGGGCACACCGTTGAACACAGCGTTGAACACACTGAGTTTTTATACAAATTAACTTTATTATTCTCAGTGAATCCTGTGTAGACAATATATTGAACCCAGTTTCCTCTGTCAAGGAGACCAACACTAGAAGTAGAGAGGGCAGTCAAGCAAAGAAAAATGTAGAAACCTGAAATCCATGAGAGGCTGTGCCTCTCAGCAGGCATTGCTGATGCCTGGAATTATGGATCCAAGACCGAAAGAACAGGGTCCATTGCATGGGTTGCCTTCCCCCCACCCCATCCCCAAACACTTTATCCACAGAGGTGAAGTGAAAGTGAGGACAGACTTTCCAGAAATGTCAACTTTACTGAGAATAGGACAATGTTCCCGTACAGCAATGAACCAGCTTCTTCTGGACTCCTTTTGACCTCCCAGGTTCAGGAAGCTGGGTACCAAGCCTAAGAGAAGAGGTGATAGAAGGAGACATATCCACATCCCTTGGACCGTGAGCGTGCTCTGGGTTCATGTCACCGGAGTGCTCGTCACCTCTGCACCTCACGGCCCTGACCAGCAAGTCCAGATGGAAGACTAAACAAACACTTAGCTGCCTCTCCCTGCTTCCCAAGACTACCTCAAAATGACAGCAAAGAAATAAAAGTGCAATTAATTTACAAAAGTAAAGAGAAAAGGAGAACAATCAGCCACCTACAGATTCCAGTGAAGTTCTAAAAAAGGAGAGGGAGCACAGATAATATGTTCCATCACAATTACTTAAGGGCTGCTTGCTGATTTTCAACATTAGCGTCAACTTCTGAACAAAACTGGAGAGGCTCAAGTATGTTTGCAGAAGAGCCTGTGAATGGCCTCGGCCTTGAGTATGTAAGAGCAAAGACAGATGTGAGCTAAAGAAAGCCGAAGGAGTGGTAGAGGGAAGGCAGGGGCACCAATATGCACATCTGCACTGTCAGAATCAAGAAGGGATAGCAAAAGTTGATGGGGTAAGACTCAAAGGTCTCTATCTGTCATACCAGGTTGAAAGACGACTAAGAGAAAACCAAGCCAAAAATAATTCAAGAAATATCAAGAAACAAAGACAAGAAACATCAAGGAACAAAAGCTAATGGTAGCGTGAGTGAGCAAAAGCCCATTCAGAGCAGAGAACTGAAGGAATGTCTAAAATTGATTCATCAAGAACCAGCAACATAAGCATACTTTTTAGATTTATGGGGGTAATTCCAGGGAGACTAAGAGCTAAGAACAAGATGATTAAACATGAAGCAGAGGGCATTGTGCTTTTCATTATAAGATCTTCTTTACCATTTTGATTTCTACTGTCTGCATGAAATCATCTGACAAAAACAGAAAAAGCAAAGAATAAAATCAACCGAGTATAATGTGCATTTTCTACACTTGTGCCTCAGTAGATTAGACCCAAGCTCCCTGGAAGGTAGGAACAGAAATCAACATGTCTTGTGTTCTCCAACATCCTCTGTTCGTAGCTTTAATGCTGTTGTGTGTCTTAGAGCTAAGTGCAATCGCCATTCACTCCACTGAACTTGTAAGTAAGTGCCCCCTCCGCTTTCTGGTACTGCATGTCTACCAGTCTCAGGACGTTCCAGGTCTTGGTCCCCCTCCAAACAGTCCCACTCTACACATAGTCTTTCGTGAAATTAAATGTTCCATGCCCCACATCTGCAGCACTGGGAAAGCACGTAATCTTACTGACATGGGGTCCACGGAATCACTTTATGTAGTAAGACCTCTGCGTGCGCATAAGAGGTGATACATAAGAGCTGATGTATACATCCCAGTTGTGATGTGACTGTGCCCATCATAAGCTGCTGGGGGGAGTGGGGCACAGGCATCTTCTGGTCGCTCACTGGGAGCCCTAG